>NC_134648.1:60537868-60840572 GCF_030463565.1 Pelecanus crispus | reverse complement strand
GGCACAATAAAAGCTGCCAACGTACTGCAGACATGGTAAAAGTATGCAAATGCCAAGTGCTATTAAATGTGCCCATTGTCTGTTGAAAGACAAGTTATTGCTTTCTCTCCATCACAAGAAATCTCTTATATCCTTGTGCAAATAAAGACAAGTTGAGGTTATATTGATTTACATTCCTTAAATTCAAACAAGCCTTAGGAATATGTTTAAAGGTGGCATGACTTCTTTAGAAGCTTGCAGAAGATATTTGAAGTGAGTACATGGTTTGTAGATCACATGGATATCAGTCATTTCAAAATATTAAGGCAAGGGCTTCCAAAGGGAACCAGCTGTCCTACTCACTGCAGCTTCTGATGACAGCTGGACACCTACTCCCCTTTAGGTCTCAGAAAATCATAAAGTCCTAAAAAAAAGGCAATCAAAGTCTTTTAATGTGAATTTATAGTTTATTGCCTTCTTACCATGCAGCTGACATGAAAGAATTTTAGAAAGAGAACAATGACAACCTTTCATGCAGCCGAAAATTGATCTCAGTTGTGTCAGAGTGCTGGAGAGCCTTTTAACAAGAGGAGAGGTGGAATTAAACAGGTGATTAATGCCCACTGGTTTCACAGATAGTCTGATGCAACATATTTTGCTAGCAGGTCGGTCAAGAAGTAAGATTAATTTTAGCTCAGGGTTCTCTGTCTCTCCTTTTATGATAAGATTTATGAATTAATTAGGGCAAATGAAAATGTAGAGACATAGATATTTCTAGTGTAAATTTTTAATAAAGTTCTACAAATATTGCCAACTGATTCTGAAGCTGACGTTGGTTTCCTCCTTAGCCATGTTTCCAGAGTTTGAATAATGACAAGCCACCAAGAACAAACACAATGATAAATTAAAAAATAAAATAAATATAAACCACTGTCTGCTACAGAAAACTGTAAGACTATTGTGAGAAGGTAAGTCTTGAACCCAAAGATTAATGCACAAAATCCAACTTTTAGAGCATCTAAACAGTATATTCCTGTCAATATACACACAGCAACAAAGATGAAACAAATCTCAGCTAAACTTCAATAACATAGTAAGTGTAGAGATTGTACTTTCACTTACACATCAGGCTAACTAATATACAACTACCACATTTGGCCTGATAAATATGTAGTCACAACTCAGTGCTTAGATCTATACAGACTACAGTTTTTGTGATAATTTAACTCCTTGGATCTCCAACCAGACCCATTCTGGGTGAACAGAACTGTGTGAAGGACCACAGATGTCAATGAGAAAAGAGTTTTTTCTTTACACTTCTTTACACTTCCTTTACTTTAGGCAGCATTAATGGAGTCTAAAGGGGAATGTGACTTTTTCTGAGGGAGTAGAAGTCTCCACAAGGAAAATTTAGAGAATAAAGGCTAGAACTCATTAATTAATAACCTTAACAAGAGGACAGGAGATACCCTTAGATAGATATCTTCTTGTAAAAATTTATTTACTTCATTTTACTACCTTCATTGTGTCAACAGAAGGGAGTAGCAATGTTAAGTTATAACACAAATCCACATCTTCTGCTTTTTGCAATCATCATTCCTATTGGTATTCATTATCCAAGATGAATGCAATTCCCCCATGGGCAACTAGGCTTAATTTAGGATCTCAGCACACAAAAAAGCAAAGAAAGAAAAAAAAAAATCTCCACAAAATAGTACAAGTTTGTTTTCTGTGCTAGACAGAATGTAGTTGGGCACCTAAACACACAGGTACGTCTTTAGCAGGATTTTCAAAAGTCATGTGAATTAAATGGGAAATAGGACTGAAAATTTGGCTAGAAACCACTAAGAAGTAAAACACTCATTGAGTTTAGGTAGTCTGGTTTACGTATTCTGAGAAGGGCAAGTTCCTTTTCTGTGGCAGCAAAAAGAAGATACACCAAAGCCTGAACTCTCTAGGGAAGCTACCTCTGGAATTATTACTGCATCAATTAAAAATCAAGCTTTAGATTTTCCCTTTTAACCAGTGCTGCATATTTAATTTTTGTTTAACTTTCATAAAGAGCTATATAAGAGCAGAAATATCTTCTCATCTTACCTTTTCTGCCACATCAAGTGATTCCTTTTCTAAGCAATCTTCTTTGGGTTTCATAAGGTAACACAGTTGTGCACACAAAGCTACAAATAATCATAGTAATAACAACAACAACAGCAAAACCAGGAAACTCAACCAGCCTTCTTTCCTGTTCATTACATTTCAGAATTAGGCCTCAAAAGTTGTAGCTCATGCTAATGAGAATCATAACTGCTCAATTTTCTCCTGATTGTAAAAATAATGTCATACTTTAATTATGGTTGTATATTTTAATGAAGTTGTCATTTTCGGATTTTGCCCAATAATAAAGGATAAGATAGCAATGTGTTGCCAACACCCAATAGCATCTTTGCTCAGTTAAGCATAATTGGAGCAAATTTAGATAAACATTGTAATAAAATAATATGGTGCATTGGGTTTTGTAAATGAAAATACAAAAAATTCTGCCTGTATTTGTTTCACAGTGTATTTCCTCCCATAAGCTTTAGACATAGTCAAATTATTGAGTTATACGAGTTTGCCTAATAAAAAGATTGTAACTGTAAATCCTAATCATAACAGTCTTAGGAAATACAGAAGGTAATTAATATTAGAATGATATCATTGTCTTGAAAAACCCTAGAGGACAAAAGGCAGCAGAAGAAACCTTTAATGTTATGCTGGTGCACATTGTGGGTTTTTCTTATTAAAATTTAAATTCATTCTCTTTTTCATAGTAAGCAAGACTGTTTAAACATTGTACTTAGAAAAAAGTATTAGAAATGCTCCTGCCAGAAGGACATTTTAGCAATGAAAATGCAAATCTGAAATCTGAAATAAGTTGCTAGCCCCCTCACAGAGCTTTATGGCAGTAGAAAGAAAAATCAAGTCTTTGGTATAAGTGGGGCTGATCTTGTGGAGCACATAGCACATGAATATGTGGAGCATATCTTGATCTGATGTGAACCCAAATATCTCCTCATATTAAGGATTTTTGTGAAGTTTTCTTTGGCGTTTTCTCATACTGCTACTATCTGCCATAGTCTGGTATTTAGTGGAAGGATTAACATCTGGCTCAGGAGTGTCTTGTCTTTGTCCCCTGAATTCTATTCGGATTTGGCAAACATATAAAGTGAAAAATTGTTACTTCCTAAAGAGGAAAAGGCATAAGGACATCATGAAAACAGTTTGCAGATAAATTCCTTACCAGAAATTTTTACTTAAAAGTACAAAATGTTTGAAGTTCTGTGGCCCATTTCATAACTGACTATGCAACACATAATATATACACTTTCATTCACATTTTAAAGTGAATTATTTTTGGCGGCATTCAAATTTCTTCTGAATTCACTTTTCTACATATTTCCAGTGATGAGAATATTTGGCAAACCAATGAATGTTGCAGAATATTTAATTGATAGAAAACTTATTTGAAATGTTGCATTGGAAAATTTGAATTTTGATAGTAATTTTCCTCTCTTCAGGGGCAAAATCATATTTTTTGTTCACTGAAAGCCACAGCGATGACGACTTACAATAATCCTCCCCTCTCGTTGCTGTCAAAGTGATAAGTTTCTGAACAGGAAACCAGTAACCATTGTCTAACTGCAAAATTGCGTAGCAGAGACAAAATGTCTCGAACAAGGTCACAGATTAGTATCTGAACTGGGACTAGAATTCAGATCAACTGGTCAGATGTTCTCTCACATCTCTGCTCATGACTTCATAGCAGCTTGCTAATTAGTAGAATAGAAACTAAGAGCAGCATCTGTATCAGTTCATATGGTGAATACTGGATTCCAGTACTGCTCTTCTAACACTGTCACAAAGAAGAGGCCATACTCTTTGGCTAAATACTCTCTGAAATTGTGCAAACACTTCTGCTTCCTAGCCCAATTCTTGTGACAGTAGAGCTCAGCAAAGAATATGAAAAATCAGCCTTGGGAATTCTAAACTAGGCTTTAAATAGTGAATTAACAAAATGTTATTTAATGCAGATGTGTCTTAAACTGTGATGGAATCAATTAAGAAAGTCTACAAGTGCCCTTTATGTTCACAGATGGTTTTGGATACAATGAATGTTCCCATTTATTTATTTTTTGAACTAGAAAGACTTGGTCTGCAGAACAGCCAGATCCTAATCAGAGGGCTAAAGGAGAAACTGCATACCCATATGTTTAAGTGATGTTTCCATGGATACAACTGACTTGATTTGCAGTTTGCAAATTTACCTTCAGTAAGTGGCAAAACACATTCTACCTTCCCAAAGATCTGAGTGTCAGGGTACAGACATCACCTGCCCCTGCAATGGATGTGAAGCCAAGGACTGGAGTGCAGAACAAGAGAGAAATGCACTTGTATTGCTAATCTGACATCCTGCTGCAGTGTGTGCTTGGGGAATCTTAATCAGGGTGGGTCATTTTCTTGGTGTAAGAGACATTTAGGCAGGAACAGCCAACTACACAAATAAAGACCAGGAAAAATTTGGTTGCAAAGGAGTCCTGGAAAAAAGTATCACATGGATGCTGTGGGCCATCAACCGAACATGACTCAACAATGCCACGCTGTTTCAATGAAAAGCGAATGCTGCATTAGGCTCTATTAATAGGAATAGCTCACCAGACATGTGATGCAATCCTCCCATCCAAGCCCTGGCTGGAATACCAACTTCTATTCAGACGCCCACACAGAGATGTCTAGAGCCATTTCAGATGTCCATGGTGGGAAGAACAAGAAGAAATGGGCATGTATTGCTCCAAGGAATATTCAGGTTTGCTATTAGGAGAACTTTTAGCAGTAGGTATAGTACAGGCATGTAATATGCTGTCAGGGGAAACTGAAATCTCCACAACCATGAGCCATCAAGAGTAAGAGGGACAAGTCTATCAGAAATGACAGAAGCATTGAAAGCAAATGAAGCAGAATGAAGAAGCAAATGAAGAATGCCTCTTGAGATCCCTCGGCTTTTGATTCTATGTTTCATTAAGATAAATTGCACTAAAACACTAGGAATCACTAAACAGGCATTCTGGATTTTCATCAGACTAACAACCTCACCACATCAAGTCCCAGGGTAAATTAAAACTAACAGTCTAAACAAAAAGATATTTTAAAGGTGGCCCTTTTTCCAAATACTTTTTTATTTGTACTAGAACTACTTCAGTCTTTGACATACAGTTGTCAATTTTGGCAAAGCCCTCAGAATCCAGGAAATTGTTGAGAAAATTACTTTTTGACATGAAGGATATGCAGAGTTGTATCCTAGATGCTTCATTCTGCCCTCACTTCATTCTACACAGTCTATCCAATGTCAGACAAGAAGTTAATTTGGATATACAATCGTAAGGATGAGAAGCAAAGCCCAAGGCAGGCCTGATGATGAAATGAAGGCTTTAACAATAGAGACAGATGTACCTGTAAAGTTTCTGTAACCAGTCAGAGGTAAAAAAACTTTACCCAATATGCAACATTTCCATTCATTACTCAGTTATTTTGGAGGTGTGGCAGGGATACAATGAGTTACATCACAAGCTAAAACAAGGAGCATCAGTGGGAACAAGAACATATTATTTTTTGTTATAATTAAGAGGTATATCTCAAGCACAGCATCAATTGTCTGAAATTACATCTACTGTGTAGGAGGCATAGTGCGGATTTCACATTAAGCCTTATTAAAAAACAGGGGCATGTCTCTGGGGCATTACCTGATGGGACTGGGCAGCAATGTGGGGCAGAAGCTAGGGAGAAGCTTAGGACTCTGCACAGTGCTACAGGTTCTCTGCATCTTCCCCACTCTGTGCACCAAATACGGGGAGCTCAAAGAAAATCTGTAGTAGGCAGTGGAAGCTTACAAGCTCCTAGTCCCTTGGCAGAGGAGCAGAAGTCAGGAACTAGTGGTAAGGTTTGTATTCTTCCCATTCTTCCCCAGTAAATCTGCATCTGAGTGGGTTTCATCTGATGTGCTCACTGTAAATCTGGTAAACTTCCATGCATCTAAGATGTTAAGTTAGTTCTTTCCACCAAAAAAGATATAAAATCAAAGTAGCTGGTCTGGTGATAACAACAGTGAGTTTCTGACAGTGTTATGAGGAGATAATTTGGTGAGACAAGGTTTTATTGGTTGATGTGGTAGGTAGTATTTACTAGGTCACTTGAATAAAAGCAATGGTTTCTCCTTATGCTGGCAGGAGCTATTGTACGTGTTAGACTGAGTGATGAATTTCCTTCTGAAGATTTAGAGATAATTTCTTTACTGTAATTGTCATACTCCACTGGCACTCTGAATTCCATTATCACAGTAATAACTGAATTGAAAAAGTGGAGTAATGTCATTTGAAGATGAATACAAAGAATGCAGAAAGACTTGCATGTTGACTCATTTGAGGTATTCTTCCCTCTACCTGTTGTTCTGTGTACTCATAGTTTTTCAGTGGAATTTATTCCAATAAGAGCAGTATTTCTTCATTTAAACATTTCCTAATGGATTTTATATCTCTCGACCAAACTCATCTCTGATATATCATTCAGGCAATTAATGGACTCTGTTACAATAGACTTGGCTTGGACAGCAAACCTGAATTATTTAAAGGAAAGAATTATCATTACATAGGATGCAAAGATGTCCTGAACTGAACCAACAATTGGAAGTGGGAACAGCTGGGAAATGGGCTTTTAAAACCACACAAGTGCTCCAAACCAAAATGCTACTATGGACTCTGAAATTATCAAAAATCATTATATTTCTCTCTACTCCGGGAGGGTGCTCAGGCCATTAGGAATGGGTACCTGAATTAGCAGACTATTGTCCCTCAATTGCAGCCTCTTAGAAGCAGTTAAGGTCACTTAAATATTTAAACGTTTGAATATTTAAAGGTGTTTAATGGGAGTTGAGAGCATTTTTTTTTAAACTTCGCTTTAGTGCTGAGAGCAGACCAAGCTAATTCAGGCACTTGAATGTGCTGCTTGTGACTTAGCCAACTGAACTTAGTGTCTGGCTGCTGTGCACAAGGACAGCCCATCAGTCTCCTGCAGCTCCAGGCCATGCCATGTGCTTCTGACTCCTCCCGGGACTTGTCTAATCGCATGCTAAGTTGGTTTATGGTGTTTAACCAGCAGAGAACCAACCCTAAACGGTGGGGGTGGGAGTGGGGGAAGGGGAGGGGGAGCGAAAAAGTGATTACCTTTCTTCTGGTTTAGCTTCCTTAATGTACTTCTGGGGTCAGACGGTCACTAATGCCAGCAGAAAGGACAGTATTGAAAATCCCATCGGAAAGAGGTGGGCAAGGGCAAGATCACACTTCTTGCTGGCAGCTAGCTATAAGATGGCTTTAGTTGTACTGTAAGGACATGCACAAAGGTAGATGTGATGATACAATTACTTCCCACAGTGTGCAAAAATGGAAGGTTAGGGGAGCTCAGAAGCAGTCACAAGTGCCATGACCAAGCGAAGGATGATTATGAAAACTTTGGCCAGCTTTCTCCCAGTGAAAGGCAATTGTCCCAGTAAAAGGTTTTTATTAATATGGATGGGAAGCAGGAGAGAGGAAAGAGAGGAAATAAATTCAGAAAGGTTGCTGTCTGCATCTCTGGCCTGCCTTGTGTGTCAGGAGTGATGGGTAGAAGATGGTTACAACTGCACTTGAGATCAGAAATTACAAAGGGAATAAAAAAATAATGTACAAATACATTTCACAGTTAGGTGCAACTTATTTTTTAAAATTCCCTTCTCTATTCAGGATTCACTTTACTTGATGTAATATGTGTTGTTTTATACTTATGGGAGTTGACTTATGAATAATACAATTAGCGAGTTTGGGCTTTCAGGAAAGGTCTACATTTAATGAAATTTATTCAATTTAAGCAAGAGGTACTTTGCACTTTGCATACTCTGCAGGGTAACTATGATGTAGGCATAACTGTTGAAATAATTGTTTGCCTCTCCTTACAGTAAGACTGAATTAGACTCACCTAATTTAAACTCATGTTAGTGTGTGAGTATAATAGCTCAATAGCATAAGAATCCTAGCCTGGGATTCCTATGGCTCAAGCAAATACAATGTGTAGGCTGGTGTGATAAGCTCTGTTTCTTTCACACCACAGTTAGCACAGACATGGGGAGAACACCAGGCAGCCTCACCCTCTGTGTGCTGCTCCTTGAAGACCATCAGCATTTTCCTATACATCTAGGCTGAAACACATGAATCCAGAAAACACAATTGAGAAAGTTGTTCTGAGAGACTCAAAAGTTAATATTACATGTGATTGATACAGTGTTTAGTTTTTAAACTTGTCAGATGCCTTGCTAGTGTAAATCAGCATGTCTACCAAAATCAAAGGATGAACATGCAAATGTATTTTGCAGATGCTATCATAAATCCATTGTCAGTCCATTGAAAGACTGAAATTATTAAGGTGATCTTCCTTAATGTTATTTAGCCTTTATACCATCAGTGCAGATGCTAGCTCCCTTTTAACATTCACTGTTCTCCTCACTGTAGTTTCCTTAGAGCAATACCAGTACCCACCAGCTAGTGATCTGCTATCCTTGATTACAGACTAAAACCCACTGTTAGCTCCAAACCAAGATGTTGGAGCTGACCACACATTTTGTGGGTTATGTGAAATATTTTTAAATTTGCAATTTATCTGCAGTGAGCTCACTGTCTGATTTATATTATCAAAGAGGTTTTCTTTGGATCTGATCAGGACACTCACAGACTGTGAGTTGTACAAGAAACAGAAGCAAAAGGGATTTGTGCTCTCTGAGTGAAAATAAAGCACAAGTGAGTATCTGTCTTTTCTGAGTCAGATTAGAACTGGCAAGAGGCCTGTACTCTTGGTCATCCCTAGATTTTTCTGAAAACTAGTCTTGGCAGAGGTTGAGGCCATGTTTTTGAAAGGGTGGTAATCTTATAGCCCACTTTCTTTTCCAGCTGTCTTCCCAGCCCATAAGAGGCTATAGATTCCTAATAGTTGAAAACTTATGGCCTAATACACATACTCTGGCATGGCAAAACATGAGGGAAAGATTGTCACTATTGCACATGCAAGTGAAGGACAGAGTTTGGGTCTATCAATCAGGTACCTGAGAGACTTCATATTACTGTGGAGTTAAAGGACTCCTGACTCATTAAGACAAATTATCACCAATATAAGCCGCCAATGCAGAAGCCTAAATCTCTCCTTGCAAAGAGAATGCCACAGCAAACATAACCAATTTGCTAATACATAAGCTTGTATGCTACCAGCTGCAACAATCCCAAAGAGAAGGCAGCTTCAAATAAAGGCTAAGAATACTATGCATGTGAATGTGGGTGGTTTGGTTTTGAGGCTCTGGAACTGAAGGTCAGAATGGTTTCAAAGAACTGCTGAAGATCTGCTCACAAAAAGTCAGTTATGTTAGAGCCATCAATCTCAAGCTGGTCATCAAGGCTAGAGGTCTTCCACGATGTTAGTCATTTCAGGCAATTTAGGAAAGAGAGCATAAATTTTTGTTTAAGGGGTTTTTTTGAGGTTTTTTTCCCCAAATTTTACCATAGGCATCCAAATATATTAGTTTTATTTCTGAAGATCTACTACTTTTTTGAGTTAGAGACAAAACAGGACAAGAAACTTTTTAGAAAGGGCAGCTTGTGGCTTCAGGAGTAGAATCACAGTCTGAACATCATATAAGGAAAGAGTTAAAAATAGATGGTGTCCACCCCTGGTCCCTATAAGCCAGGTATTAGGGTTTAACATTGTAATGAACTCCTCCCCTTGCTCCTTGCCTGGCTAGCAACAAGGAGTTCCCGCTGTAGTAATTCTGATAACATGCAACTCAAATCCTGGGTTACAACAATTTAAAGGTATTTCCATTACAGTGTCCACCCCTGGTCCCTTTGGACCAGACCATTGGGTTTAATATTGCAGTGAACTCCTCCCCTTGCCCCTGCTCCAGCTTGGACTTATCCACAGACTGCAGTCCCTTAGGTATGTACTCGCTCCAAGCAGAGCCTTATCTGTGAGCCACAGTCTCTTCAGAGGTATACCTGCTGCGGCATAGACTTATCCACAGCCACAGTTGCTTTGAGGTTCACCTGTTCGAGCGTGGCCTTATCCATGGGCCACAGTCCTTTCAGAAGTAAACCTAGTAAACCTGCTCCAACATGGCCTTACCCATGGCTGCAGTCCCTCCACGGGTGTCCTGGCTCTGTCGTGGGCTCCTGCACTTCGTGCGCACATCAGCAGATCTGTTCATTTATCAAGTGGTAGATGTTGACGATGCTGTTGCACTGGCACAGAGGGATAACTTGCCCTAGAAAAGATTTCAGTTCAAAGTAGAGTTCATCGGTTAGCCTCAGTGAGTAGTTAGAAACATCTCCCCATATGTCAGTAGACATTATATGCCTCTGGCCTAAGAGTGAACAGGGCAGAATGAGTTGGTCCCCAAATCAGCTTAGCAAAGCTTCCTGCCATTGGCATTGCTCCCAGCTCTGCTCTCAGGACTTCCTTAGCAGCAAGGTACAGACTGACCTTTGGAAACAAATGAAAAGCACAAGCTCTCGAGTCTCATCAGACTCCTCCCCACAATTTTCTCTTGTAAAAGAGAAGAAGAAACTGCATAACATTGCAGAAAATCTCAATGAAAGGGATGGTTGAAAGTTGTTACCTGTCAGATCCACTGCCTGAGCAAATCCATTGAACCTAAACATCCTTTTAGTGTTAATAGAGAAACTGAAGCAGGTATTGTAACAGAGGAAAGCCTGCAGTGCTATCTAGGCCATATATGCCTTTAAACTTGCTAACCTAAAAATGATACAAAACTGAATTAATTAATCACTTTACTCACATGTCAGTAAAACCCTTACATACCTGTTAAATTCAGAAGGTTTCAAGAACTCACTAAAATACCAAACAAAACAAACAAAAAAAATAGCCTGCCAATTTTTTTTTTCTTGTATTTTTTTCCCATTGGTTTAGACTTCCTAAAGTATTTACATTGTTTTAAATGTTTTGCAACACTTCCAGCAAGTCACCTGTCTAGTATGTCTGTGTTGCATGCATGACCTCTCTTAATGTAGCCCTGCTCTGCTTGGCTTTTCATTATATTTGTTGTAGTACTGGCTAATCGTATTAAAAACTGGACATGTTATGCACCTATGCATCTCTTATTTCTATGACTCTAGTACTAATAATTCTAGACAATTCTTTTACTGTCATATAGCCATTACAGATAGAGCATGTCAGCATTTTGATTTTATGTTAGAGCTTATGGGACTCAGGCACCCAAAATCTAAAGAAATTTAAAGGAACCATATGGCTAAACCTTTACCATATTTGAAATGCCACCCAATACATAATTTAATGAGAAGGTGCCTTAGCTGAAAAGTCATTCCTTCAACTTTGGTGCCAGAACACATGTTTTCAGAGAATTCTACAAAGAAATAGATAATTAAATGTTCTGCGCATACTCTGGGCTAACTAATTTGCCTCTCCTTTTCTCCATGAAGATTTTAAGGGCTATAGAATGCAAAAGGCTTAGAATATGGATTTCCATTTTCAATTAAAAAAAAAGAGAGAGAGAACAAAAAGTTGTGAAACTTTCCAGTTGCTTTATGGGAAACACATGAGCATCCTGATACAAAGAACTGTCTGAAACCAATGTTGTTTATCTCATGCCCGAAGGGCAGACAGCAGAGAATTCACAGCAGGCACAGAGAATGCAAATCTTTGGTGAAATGCACCTTGTAGGTCCCTTGATGCATCATTAGGATGATGGGCCATATCTAGCCACACTGACAGATTACATCTTCTCCCTCAGGACAAAAACAAACAAACAAAAAAAAAAAAAACCAAAAAAAAAAAACCCCAAACATACAGCCTTTGCAAAAATCCAGAATTCATATTTTTGGTTTTAAATGACCCATTTCTGATCATAAAAACAATTTAAGCTTCACAATCATTTCATAATCTCTAAACTGGGAGAGAAAAGGGGGGAAAGACTGTTATCTCTGACTAATTTTGCTGGTTTGTGGAACCGGTATGGATGTGGTTTAAGCTGCTGTGTAAAATTATTTTTAAAAACTTATATGATCTCCCTGTGTCCCAAGCAAGTGTTCTTGCTCTCTTCATGGTCAAAAAGTAGGCCAGCAACTTGATTCGCCATTACTGTCTGCCTCCTTTCTGTCTCTTCTCTCCAACACTTTTAGTGATCAGGCCTCCAAATCTATTCCTTAGCTGTGATCTGACCTTTCTTCTTTTCATGATTAGCATATCATTAAGTAAAGATTGGATCTGCCAAGCTTTCTTCATTGATTTGTGTCCCTGTTGTGCTAGAGCTTCAGTCTTTTCTTTTTGAAAACTTGGATATCTTTAACTTCCACGTAATTAAAAAAAAAAAAAAAAAAAAAAAAAATCACTGTTGTGGGGTGACCCTGGCTGGAAGCCAGGTGCCACCAAAGCTGCTCTATCACTCCCCCTCCTCAACAAAAATATAATGAAAAACTCGTGAGTCGAGATAAAGACAGGGAGAGATCACTCACCAATTACCATCACAGGCAAAACTGACCTGACTTGGGGAAATTAGTTTAATTTATTGCCAATCAAATCAGAGTAGGGGAATGAGAAATAATACCAAATCTTAAAACACCTTCCCCCCACCCCTCCCTTCTTCCCAAGGTTAACTTTACTCCTGATTTTCTCTACCTCCTCCACCCTGAGCAGCGCAGGGGGATGGGGAATGCGGGTTGCGGTCAGTTCATCAGACATTGTCTCTGCTGCTCCTTCCTCCTCAGGGGAGGACTCCTCACACTCTTCCCCTGCTCCAGCGTGGGGTCCCTCCCACAGGAGACAGTCCTCCATGAACTTCTCCAATGTGAGTCCTTCCCACAGGCTGCAGTTCTTCACGAACTGCTCCAGCGTGGGTGCCTTCCATGGGGTGCAGTCCTTCAGGAGCAGACTGCTCCAGCGTGGGTCCCCACAGGGTCACAAGTCCTGCCACCAAACCTGCTCCAGCGTGGGCTTCTCTCTCCACGGGGCCACAGGTCCTGCCAGGAGCCTGCTCCAGCATGGGCTTCCCACAGGGTCACAGCCTCCTTCAGGCACATCCACCTGCTCTGGCATGGGGTCCTCCATGGGCTGCAGGTGGATATCTGCTCCACCATGGACCTCCACGGGCTGCAGGGGCACAGCTGCCTCACCATGGTCTGCACCAGGGGCTGCAGGGGAATCTCTGCTCCGGTGCCTGGAGCACCTCCTCCCCCTCCTTCTTCACTGACCTTGGTGTCTGCAGAGTCGTTCCTCTCACATATCTGCAGAGTTGTTCCTCTCATATATTCTCACTCCTCTCTCCAGCTGCAATTGCTGCTGTGCAGCAACTTTTTCCCCTTCTTAAATATGTTATCACAGAGGCACTACCACTGTCGCTGATGGGCTTGACTTTGGCCAGTGGCAGGTCTGTCTTGGAGCTGGCTGGCATTGGCTCTATTGGACATAGGGGAAGCTTCTAGCAGCTTCTCACAGAAGCCACCCCTGCAGCCCCTTCACTACCAAAACCTTGCCATGCAGACCCAATACAGTAACACACTTGGTTCTCATGGTTGCAAGAAGAAAAAATTGAATCAAGGCTTGAACTGAACAGATGCAACAGTGTGTCCCCACATCCACATAGAATCATAGAATCATAGAATCATAGAATCGTCTAGGTTGGAAAAGACCTTTAAGATCTAAGGAAAGAAAAACCCAGACAGCTGACTGCTTTTTCCACTGGCCACTGGATCCTTAGAGCTGAAAGCCACTTCCAAAGGAGAGCAGGGGGGCAACAGCCCAGCAAAGAGCCATATGTGTTCTGTGGCACAGCAGGCCTTGTTATTGCTACCTCATTACAAATTTGAGCTAGCTGTGGAGGCAACATACAAAGCCTTCTGCCCAAAGAGCTGGGATTCCTCTGCTCCCCCAAAAAACCCCAAAACCACAGCAGGTTGCTCTGTGCTAGAGAACAGAGGGATGCCCAAGAGAGAAGAAGGAGAACAGGGAGAAGAACAGCAGCCCTGAGCCATAAATCAGCCTTTGCAAAGGGCTGGCCATGGTGAGTGGGGAGAGAGATGGACTCCTGTGAAGCCTGTTACTCTCTCCCTACTTCAGGTGCAGTGTTCAAGAAGCATTTCTGGCTTTGAATGCTCCTCACAGCAGCAGTGTGTCCATCTCAGGTATGTGAGGAAAGAGTGGATGTTCAGACTGTTCTTGTCAGTAACAACTGCACCCATTCATTATCCAATACATCTAGCAGGGATCTTACAGCTTGCAACATAAAAAACTGAAAGCTTTAACTTCTCCATGGAGGGAACATACTCTGGAAAGACCTATGTTAATTAAGTAGGGTGAGTGCGCGCAGTCAGGCCGATATTGACTGTCACTCCCACACAGTCAGCCTCTGCATTCTAAAGGTAGCCATGGATTTCCACTAGTCTTTTTTTCTTGTTCTTCCTCTTGTATTCATGTAATTTATCTGAAATTTTAAAAAGTGGTTTCTCTAATAGTGCAACTACAAATCAGTACCTCTGAATGATGACGGGTACAATTCAACCAGCACTCAGCACTGGCTCCATGTCTGTAAATACTCAGAAAAGTATACTTTACTGTACTGAGGCTGATCTCTGTCCTCTGGTCAAGCAAGACAGAACAGTGTGCTGGATTCACCCTCTTCAGACTCGTAGATGAAGCTCCTGCTCTGAATTAGTCCCTCACAGAACATGTCTCTCCAGTGTCTACAGAAGTAACCTAGGAAGCTTTCTGAATAGCTATGGAACACAAACCTGATTTCTTACTTACAAAAAAAAAACCCCACCAAACCCCAAACAACCAAAAAAATGCCCCAACCCTTTCAGCAAAATTGGGGCAAAGAAAAAACTAAGGGAGGAATCTACCCTCTGCCCCCAATTTTTTGTCTAAAACATTTACAATGAGGAAATAAACAAAATAGAGATTGAGGAAACAAACAGGAAATAAAGGCTGAGGAAATAAGCAAAACCTGTGTTCTCTCTTCTATGCACCCTTTCTCCATGCTATTTCCACTCAGAAATAAACTAGAATTTCCCCAGGACCAATTAAGGCTTTTATTGACAGAACTAAAGAGCAGTATCCTTGGTAGAGCTTTCCATTTAAAATCTTTAATCTGCATGTTATCTGATTCTGAGCAACCTTCTTCTAAGTAGAATTTATGCACTCACACTCCCTTTTGAATGCCCCTTGAGACCAGAGACTATGTATAGCACTAATTCACTTAAATTTCTCATTTATTAATAGAAAAAAAGCTCATAAGTTCTTCCAAGCTGATTTAGGTTTCTTTGTAATGATTTTAATTGATTGCTTCAGAGCAGCATCAGAATACAGCGATCAAGAGTGGCAAGAACAACATGCTCATACATGACATATTAGAAAAAAATATTATATTTGCTTGTTTGATTAAGGAAGCAATAAAATGACCAGAGTGGGAAAAAGCCCCCAAGAAATAACACGATTTCTTGTACAATGTTCAGAATGGAAATCAACCAACCAATGAATCAACTGGAAAAGAAAGACTCACTTTCCCTGCATAACAGAAGCTTCTTGCCATGGTTTTCTGCAATTTAGAGAACCAGTATTTGCCTGCTTGAGTCCTTTTCAGATCATTTGGCTGGCAAACACATTTTTAGATCTCTTTGTAAAAAAACCTGGGGTTTAAGGATATAGCTATTATTTTAAGAAAAGAAAGAAATGAATAAATAAAAAAGCTTTTGAGAAATGCAGCCATGAATGTTGCAGCTGGAAGCCAGGGGGTGCTGAGTGTGTTACATCTGGCCACAGCTTTGAGTGCCGAGCACTGGAAATCTGAACCTGTGCCATTTTGGAGCTCTGGCTTTACTGGAATGGAGCCTAGAACATTGCCTGGGAATAGTCTACATTGGATGACCTTCATAGCTCATCTTTCCTCCCCTCTTATCCACATCTGAAGCATCTGGCAGAAAGAGAAAAGATGGGAAAAACTGTTTGAATGAGTAGGTAGGGAATTTGTGACTGGTCAGCTTTGACAACTGTATACAGATTTTACCCTGTTAAGGGAACCTGAAGTTATTGATGAAGAACCTTTTACATGCTGTATATCCAGTTATCTCTTTGGCTTTCTATCACCCTTTCAAAAAATCCAGATACATTCCATAATTTGTGCTGAGTACTGAAAACAATTTACTGCACACAATGCCTCCGCCCTGTAGTTTTCAACACTGAGGACTATGAAAAAGATGAATGTTTGATCAGATCCCTGGTGCTTTTTGAGAAAAGCAAGAAACTCCACTCTGCTTTTGAGAAACAAAGTTGATATGCAGTGCTGTATTTCCATAAAGTGGTAGAAGTTGTCAAAACTCTGAATTTCTCAAATTCTGTTGTGGAACAGTTCTTGTACAAAGCATTTACTTAGAAAACAACTATTCATGGGTTAAAAATAAAGTCTCTTTAAATTTAGTAAGAGCCATCACAAAGACAGACTATGGGAGAAGAAACTGTGAGCTGCAGCTTCAACGTTGCAGACTGAGTTTAGATCTTCTGAAGTTAGCCTGCACTCAGATCTCATGTAAGGCTGAATTTCTGCATGTGCACCTTCCACTGGTGTTGGAAATCATACTGTTTACCAATGCCAGTGCCAAACTACCATTAGGCAGAGTGAGCCACTGCTATTTGACCATTTTATTAATTTCTTTTGGAATAAGACTCAAAACCAGAAGTTTTGAATGTTGAAAGGATTCTTTACCCCAGAAAACAGGAGTGTATGTGTGAACATGAGTACAAATACCTGAAGATTGTGACTGAAAACATGGACTGAAAAGTTTTAAATTCTTTAAAATACATTTATAAATGTTTCTCTGTGTTTGATCTAGCAAGGAACACGTCTCATGCTGATGCTAGAGGATGTGTTTCCAAACACAACATGATCAAATTGTTTTGGCGCTGCTCAGGCATCCAGCATGGCCATTGCCCCCCAGTTAGGATCAAGCCCAAAGCAGTTCCCTCATGTGCTGGTTTTGGCTGGAGTAGAGTTAATTTTCTTCACAGTAGCTACTGTGGGACTATGTTTTGGATTTGTGCTGGAAACAGTGTTGAAAATAAAGGGATGTTTTAGTTACTGCTGAGCAGTGCTTACACAGTGTCAAGGCCTTTTCTGCTTCTCACACCACCCCACCAGTGAGTAGGCTGGGGGTGCACAAGAAGTTGGGAGGGGACACAGCCAGGACAGCTGACCCGAACTACCAAAGGGATATTCCATACCATATGACGTCATGCTCAGCATCTAAAGCTGGGGGAAGAAGAAGGAAGGGGGGGACGTTTAGAATGATGGTATTTTGTCTTCCCAAGTCAACATTACGTGTGATGAAGCCCTGCTGTCCTGGAAATGGCTGAACAGCTGCTTGCTGATGGGAAGTAGTGAATGAATTCCTTGTTTTGCTTTGCTTGCATGCGTGGCTTTTGCTTTACCTATTAAACTGTCCTTATCTCAACCCATGAGTTTTCTCACTTTTACTCTTCTGATTCTCTCTGCCACCCCACTGGGGGGAGTGAGTGAGCAGCTGTGTGAGACAGTGGTGGCTGTGGTTAATCCATGCCACCTCAATAAGCTGTCCCGTGGGATAAGGAATCACCTTTCTACAGGTGAGAGTGTTTGAAAGGAGGGCTCATGAGGAAAAAGACACCCTGACTGGTCATGACCACATTTAGGTTATCACTAACTTAAGCGGACCTCCAAGCACCACAAGAGACTCATTGTCCCTCTGAATAATCTACATTTTTGTTGGTGATTTGACTCCATCATACTGGCTATAACAGTCCTAAATTAGAACTAAATTAACACTACCTTCAGCTGACCACTGTCTCTTCATCTTCATGCTGCCTCATTCCCTCCTTTCACATCACACTGTACCTGCCAGTACTGCTGAGAAACTGCAGAGCGATTGTCCACATCTCTTTACAGATGGGCTACAAAGGATGCTTATTTAGCACATTCACATGACTGCTTTTGACCTCATGCCATACGAACTGTCCTTTCATGGGTTTTCATTCTATAGATCCCTGATTATCTTCAGGGGGAAAAAGAATTTGAATGTCTTTCTTTGGTTCACAGCCAAATGGTTTTCATACAATCTAAAAAACATCTTGCAGTTTCCTTCACAGCCCTGCCCCTTCCTCCTCCCCTCTTACATCTGCTGCTATAAAAACCAGCCTGTTCCATATTTCTAAAAATTGAAAACTAGATCTCTGAATCACTTCACCTTTTGGTTGCCACTCAGATTATTAATCTTTATATCATAAATAGAGGCTCAGTTGGCTCTAAGCAACTGTTATTTTAGTGTCTGACAGGCACAGGCTTCCTTCTCAGTCTGTGGACTTATTTACATTTCTGTATCCTGGCCTACTATTGAAGCTTTCCCCAGCTCTCATTCAGACAAAATTCCCACTGAGATTTTAAAGGCCCCCCTCCAATAAATCCTTAGCATCTCTCTCATGTGTAGTACTCAGGATAATGGAACCTGAATCCAGGCTGTTTGTGCTAGTCCCTTGCTCGTGGCATTCTGCTGCAGCTCCAATCAAGTGAAAATTTACCCTGATTGCTATAAGAAGGAAAGGATGCTGCGAAACTGTTCTCAATACATTGCCTTTTTTTTGCAATGCTCTCCATTTCCTCAGTCCAAAATAACCCAGATTTCCCCCCAGCATACTCCAAACCAGAGGCTTTCCAGGTGTCACTGAGAAAAAAATTCAATTTGACATGAGAGGTTGGACTCTCCTGCCCCTAATCAATGTCATTCTTTGTCTAACAAGATGAAAATGACAGCAATGGCCAGAAAATGAGTCACAGAGGGTGCCTGGCTCCCTAGCGCCCAAGGCCAGTGCCTCTCCGATGGCACTGAGAGAAGGTGGCAGAACTGGCCTTGCAGAGGTGTGACCTGTGACCCCCAGGACCCCACACTGCTTACCTTGGCGAAGCTGCTCTTGGCATACAGCACAGCCACAGCTGAAGCCTGGCAGCCACAAGAGCTCATCTTACAGCAATTGGTCTTCTGGGCAGGCACCACTACAGTAGTACAAGTCAGCGATGAAAGGTGCAACAAGGGGACAGATTGCCCCTGTCAAGCAGTACTTGAGGAAAAAGCCATACACAGACACAATCACACAGAGGCACCATGAGAGCTGTTCTCGTTCTGAAGTGCTACTCCCTGCACTTTGTGATACTGGGTAACAGGTCCATCTTGATGGCAGGAACAGGCTGGCTTCGGCTCTTTGAGAGACGCAAGCCATCCTTTCCCACCAGCAAGGCAACTGCTCTGGCAACCCCTTACCAGGATGATTTTGCTGACTTGATTTCCATGCAGAGAGCCAACAGGTCTAACAAAAAATGTCTACATCCAGCTTCAGGGAAAAGAGCAATGGTGATGATGCCTTTTATTCCTCCACAACCAAACCCAAGTCAGAGTCTCTCACATCCTGCCTTGGAGCAGCACCTTGAAAGTCCTTAACTATCCCAAAGATATAAACTTTTGAATGTCACTTTGTGCTAGGCACTGGAGCTAATTTTCCTATTCAGTGATTCTGTCATTTTGCAAAATGTGTACAATATGCAACATCATTTATTATAAAAAACAGAGAGTGCAAGAAGATTAAAATTCTGTCAGAGGCGTATTAGCTTTGCTTGGCAAAAGAAAAAACTTCATATGTTTGTGAATCATTCCTGCGATAACCATACTCCTTTAAATACCATAAAGAAAACAATTTTCATGTTTGTTCTGGAAACCATCATGAATATTAATACAAGATAAATACAATTTGTCCATTTTGGAGAGTAATGAGCTTTTTTCCTTCAAAAGATTTTGTAATGACAATATATAGATTTTGAAAGGCTAAAGACACTACTAATCTGAGACAGATTTGTGTGTGAACATTTGTACCATAAATCTGGTAGATATCACACTCAGTTTTAAAAATAAATCCCAACTGGTAGCTGTTTGAGTCAGTTTGTACTCATCCCTCCTATGTGAAAAAGGTGTGCAATTTTGGAGATATTTAAGCTCATAGCAGCATACTGCCAAGGAATACTTCGAGGAACTCTAAAGGTTTAGAAACTTATTTTGAGGGAGGGAAGAAGGAAGGGTGGAAGGAGCATCTTAATTTGTATTTAAAGTGTCTTTTTTAACAGTAAGTAGGAGTCTGAGTCACATATATGCAATGGATACTGTTTGATTAAAGACAGAACCTTTCAGCTTACGGCATTCTCCCTCAGCTACCTACGGCACTGCTGGAGCTTAACGTAAAACCCCAGTGCCTTTCAGATCCCCCTTACTTGTAGCTAATGCACAGGACTGTGGAAACCAGTGCTCAATTCTCAACTCCTTAGCAAAGTCTTATACAACTAGAGAACATGTCATTTAATTTGTGTTGCAGTTTTCTGACATCAACAGCAAGTATATATTTACTGGCTTCACAAACGTACTGAGAGACAAAGTATTTTTTAAGGATGAACAGAAGGTGTTTCTCTATATTTACAGCCATCTTTAACAGTATAGTTGCTGAAGAGACCTATATAACAGGACAAAAGAATGCAAAGGTAATTCAGAGATCAGGAATTATTCCTATCACTCACCAGAGCAGATTTTTCAGAAAACTGCAGGGAAGGGTTGCAGGGAAATGGTCAGACAGAGGTAGTAAAGTCCCTAGTCAAGGCGCAAGAGCATCACAGTAAGATATATGATGCTTGGCCACCACTCCCAGGTGGCCAAGAAGGCCAACAGCATCCTGGCTTGTATCAGGAATAGTATGGCCAGCAGGAGCAGGGAAGTGATTGTCCCCCTGTACTCGGCACTGGTGAGGCCGCACCTCAAATACTGTGTCCAGCTTTGGGCCCCTCAATACAAGAAGGGCACTGAGGTGCTAGAGCATGTTCAGAGAAGGGCAACGAAGCTGGTGAAGGGTCTGGAGCACAGGCCTTATGAGGAACGGCTGAGGGAACTGGGTTGTTTAGTCTGGAGAAAAGGAGGCTGAGGGGAGACCTTATCGCTCTCTACAACTACCTGAAAGGAGGTTGTAGTGAGGTGGGTGTTGGGCTCTTCTCCCAAGTAGCTAGTGATAGGACAAGAGGAAATGGGCTCAAGCTGTGCCAGGGGAGGTTTAGATTGGATATTAGGAAAAATTTCTTCACGGAAAGAGTGGTCAAGCATTGGAACAGGCTGCCCCGAGAGGTGGTGGAGTCACCATTCCTGGAAGTGTTAAAAAAATGGGTAGGCGTGGCACTTGGGGACACGGTTTAGTAGGCATGGTGGTGTTGGGTTGATGATTGGAATGATGATCTTAGAGGTCCTTTCCAATCTCAATGATTCCTCATTTTTACTTTCATTATAAATAATCCAGCCACCAAGCCAGGAAACACGAAATTGCTACTCTCCCCCTAATTGGTTTAGTGGTGGACTTGTTAATGTTAGGTTAATGGTTGGACTGGATGATCTTAAAGGTCTTTTCCAACCTAAAGGATTCTATGATTCTATGATTCTATATGACAAAAAAAGATTGATGCTTAAGACATGGTTTATACATTTAACACCTCTAAAAAAGTCAAACTTGATCTGGGAAGAGTTGGAAACAAAGTTGTGGATGCTTCCCTAGTAACACCAGAATATAGTTTTTTTCCCATGTCAGCCAGCTTTGATACAAAAATAAGTGATGTATCTTGCTGGTGGAAATCACGGTTCCTGTTGTTAGCATAGAAAAAGCAAAATGAAAGTCACAAGTACTACCATTAGTTTATTGAGATAGTTGACAGAAAAACCCCACCCAAAACAAAACAAAACAAAACAAAACAAAACAAAACAAAACCAAACCCAAAAACCTAAAGTCTTTTTTCCTTCTTACCTTATATTGTGCACAATCATTTCTGAAAAAAAATTATGTAAGGGAAAAATGTTATTCTGGTTATGGAAAGATTTCTAAACCATTCTACTCTGGTGACTACACAGAAAAGGAGGAAAGAAGGAGGAACACAGCTGATTTTCTGGCAGCTGGAATCAAATACCACAAGAAAGAGCCATGGTGTTTGTTGATAAACTGATAAAGCAAAATCCAAATCATAGAATGGACTAGAATTAATTATACAGCCCAAAATGCAAAGGAAGAGTTTGAAATAAAACCTGCTCTCTCTCCCCCTCCCCCCCCCCCCCCCCCCGGTCTTAATTTTTCTTTAAATATAATCTAACACTTTGCCAAAACCACATTGAGCATGTCTGAAACATTTTGAACTCATTCAGCATAGGGTGTATTGATCAGCAGAGCCCAGAACAGAGAAACAAAGCTCAGACACAAACAAATGAATTTAATCAATTGAAGTTGCCCAACAGCTAGCAAAAAAAGAATGCAGATAATTTTGACCACAATATAGTTTTGCGAAAGTTATGTGGGTTGTTTCTCAGGACAACATAGGGAAGGAGAAGAGCTGACATAAAACCAACCATTTTTTCCACTGCACTAATTGTAATGTTTAACTTGCTCACTGGGATTTTACAAATCCAAATGATAATGCTGGAGAAAATATTGGGCAAAGAATCAGGATTTCCTTTAATTACAGGAATTTAAAAATGATAAGAGAAAGCTTGGAAAAAAGCTGCAGGTTAAAAAAACCAGTTTAATGTGACCCAGAAGTGTCAATGAGAAATCTGAGATACTGAGAAAGAAACAACTAATGTTCCAAAGGATAAATGTGTTTAAAGCCTTTAGTGATTATTAGCTTCTGGAACTATGATGTTGTACTGTTCTCAGGGAAAAATAAAAATCTTATCTGTAAGAGTCTAGATAAAAAAAAGTTATTGCAAACCAAGTGGTTCAAGTGCCCTTTGGAAATGTTAAAGATTGAAGTTACAGACATGGAGAATTGCTGCACAGGAGTAATAAGCTGATGTCTTTATCTCAGATCGAATAATGAAAAACTATTCAAGGTGTTATGCTGCTAGAACAGGAGGTTGCGACAATATAATCCATTTAGCTTCAGAGGACCCCAGCTTTGTTTTGATTTAAGCTCAAGGACTGGAGTAAGCCTGTTTCAAAAATAGAAGCACTAACATGAAGGCTTGATTAGAGAAAGTCTCTTATCTCCTCCTCTGTGCCTGTGAGAGGCTGTCAGGTATGCCTCACCTTTGCTCAGACAGAGGGAAAACAGGTCCCTTCTTGCTGGGGAGATGAGCGCTCTCGTCCTGTGAATCCTGCTCATGCCAGGAGGCAACTGTGTATTTAAAGGAAGAGCCTGGCCCCTTCTGTGGATGTTACTGTAGAGGAGAAACAGGTTTCCCCAAGAGACAGCTTGTGACACAAGACCCAGAATTTACCTCTTTGCCTATGTATTGTAGATATAGTCGTTTCCTATACATTTAGGAGGAAGCACAGTGGTGCTCATGCTGTAGTGGAGATGATAAGGTGGTCAAGTAAATAGGTGAGGTTAATTCAAGCACAGCTCAGGAGCAATCACCATTATAATAATTTATATTCACAGTGCAGCTATATTACAAGTAAGATTAACTTAAACACATTGGTTGTTAAAAGGTTCTGATGCAAGAAATAAACATATTTGTACATGCCTACATGAACACCAAAATCACAAAGTCCAGCAGAAAGTATCAGAAATTGCCTGTACTGTCAAAACTATGTTCCCTGGTATAAATATATGTGATCATGTGATTAAAGCCTGTGTCATAATGCAGTTGTTTTGCAGGACCTCTGCCACACTACATGCCTCATTTTCTGAGTATACAGCTGGACACCACAGGGTTGGATTTACAGGTGTATTTGAGTGCTTGCAGATGTGTCTGAAATCAATGAAAGCTAAACCTAGAGGGCTATCTAATTCTAAGCATTCGTCAAGTTCTGATATCTCATATGGGACATGGTAAAATAAGCAGGCACATTTTACTTTAATATACCTTTGTCACCTAATTTGACTTGTAAAATACTTGATTCTTCAAGATCCTCTTCCCTACATCAGCCTTCTTTTGCAAGCAGTTATACCACCCACCCACCAGCTCCATGTGTAAACTACACTTCTTTAGCTACGTCTACATCCTTAATTCTTTGTCTCTATGCAATCACTCCTTATCTGCTTCTCCATTTTCAGTTAATTTCTTTCCCACATCAATTAACTCCCATTTCACTTAATTTCTTCATCATCTCACTTTCATCAGACTCCTTGTCCCCGTCTTTCCATTCTGCAGGGCAGCTTTTGTTCTCTTGGCTTTTGCATCAGGTATTCTTTTTCCTCCCTTTTCACCAGACACGGACACAGATGTCACAGAAGATGAGAAAAAGACAGACAGCTTCCCTGCTCTGTGCTTTAATGTCCATGTTTATCCTGGTCCAGAACAGCTATTACAGATCAAGTTCACAAGACTGTGTTCAATCATGATGGAGTACTTGGACATATCAGCCAGTAAAACTGCAGTCTGTCTTGAGCTTGTGCAAACTTCAGTTACTTTAAGACTTGTACCTTGGCTAAATTTCTGCAGTATTTCAGGCACTGAAAAACACACACTCTGACACAAAAGGCACTGCTACTAAATTTAAAACCACAGTTCAGGAGCTTAGAGGCACTATCAATGTTTTGCAAGTTTACCAGAATTATTTTTTCATTTAAGATTGTTCTTAGGAATGTTTTCTTTTGCAAGATTGACTCTAATAACTAGCATTTAACATTTAGCCAAACTTTCATCTTCTCATTACAAACAACTGAAAGCTTGTTTAACTTTCAGAAGAGCCAGTGAACCAGCTCTGTCCATGAAGATTTCCAGCCAAAGAATTCTAGTTTTTAAGTAGATATTGTTTAGGCTACAGTACATCAGAATAAAAGCTATATTGGGACACCACCATTTTTCTACCTTAAAAATACATAGAAATAACCAGAATGTTTCTTCAAAATGAATGCCTATATAAAACATCTGTTTTTCATAATGCCTCTGCCACAGCACTGCAATTACAGTCAAGTTAATTCAGCTCAAAGATTCCAGAGTATTAGGACTGAGGAAAGTATATAGTATGATTTATTCTCTAATGATATTGTGTAAAGGCAAACCTATCACTTGCTGCTAGCATTGAAATACATGGCCCTGAATGAGTAAGGAAACATAAATTAATTAAACACCAGAGTGTCAAGGTTTTAATGACCCCCTCTGCTGGGGAGTGATGGATAACTGAAACCTTTGAATAGCTCATTAGAACAACACTTTCATACCAGTGATATTGTTTTAATTTAGTAGTTGAAGAAATGCTATGTTGAAAACGTAAGAATTCAGAGCAATGCTCTTTTACTTTGCCAGCCAGCAAATAATACATTGCACATACAGGTTTTATAATTGATTGTGTATAAATTCATATTTACAGAAACATCCAAAGAAGAGCAACAAAGCTGGTGAAGGGTCTAGAGAACACATCTTATGAGGAGCGGCTGAGGGAACTGGGTTGTTTAGTCTGGAGAAAAGGAGGCTGAGGGGAGACCTTATTGCCCTCTACAACTGCCTGAATGGAGGCTGTAGTGAGGTGGGTGCTGGTCTCTTCTGCCAAGTAACAAGTGATAGGACAAGAGGAAATGGCCTCAAGTTGCACCAGGGGAGGTTTAGATTGGATAATAGGAAAAATTTCTTCACCAAAAGGGTTGTCAAGCACTAGAACAGGCTGCCTAGGGAAGTGGTTGAGACCCCATCCCTGGAGGTATTTAAAAGACATGTAGTTTTGGTGCTTAGGGACACAGTTTAGTGGGACTTGGCAGTGTTAGGTTTATGGTTGGCCTTGATGATCTTAAAGGTGTTTTCCAACCTAAATGATTCTATGATTCTATCCAGTCAGGTTACAGCACCAGCTGCCTCCTCCCAGTTCTGAGCCAAGGGAAAGCAGCAGTGGATTACCCAGCATGGAACAGTCCAGCTGCAAACAGCGAAAAGCGTATGTCCCATCCAGTCTTTAAGGAAGGCTGGCAGCTATTCTCCTCCGCCAGCTAAAATGGCTGCACATCCAAGAATCCCTGGCTGGAACAGTTAGCTCATCCTGATTACCTGCAAGACAGCTTCTTCTTGCAGCCTGACCCACATGCTGCATCTCCATCTTCCAAACAACGCTCTTCATGTCAAACACACACTCTTGAGGGCAAGTTGATAGCACTAGACTAGCACAGTCTGAGGCATTTAATATATTTGTTCATGGAAAACAGCATACTCAACTAACAATGCAGTTACCTTGGAAATATTCCAATTCATTTTAAAATAGACACATCAGTTCTACTAGGAGGGCCAGCACCCCTGGAGGAAGTAAGAACAACTGTCCCCTTCCTTTGCAGCTCATGTGGGGCATGGGACAAACAGTTCCCTTTGATGATACAGGGAGATGAGCCCACATCTCCTAACTACCAACTTTCTCTAAGTACGATGAAAATCAGTAGTTGGTTGGAGGTATGTCTGCAATCCTTTTTATTTTGGGTCTTTTTCCACTTCTAAAAATGATTGCTTACTTTTGTAATCAGCAACAGAATACAAAATCTTTTGTTCCCCTGGTGAAAGTCCAAATCACTAGGCTAGAGACTAATTTTTATTTTCTTAAGAAAACCTCAGCACTACACTTCGCAACTATAGAGCCATAGATCCACCTCAGAACTGTGATAATGTTAATGATCAACTTACATACCTCCAAAGGTGGGTTTCATCCTCAACCTAGAAAACACAAGAACAACAAAATTAACAGGAAAGATCAAGGGCAACCAAATTTTAAATATCTGCTAGTATGGTTGTTAGGGCGCTTCCCTGAGAGAAGCCTGGACACCTCGGGTAAGAAGAAAGAATTGCCTCCAGCTCCCTCAAGCCTTAAAACCTAATTGCTAGGGCAGTTAATAGGGAAAATGATTGATAGAGCACTTCCTCTTTTAGCATTCCTATAAATCTATCCCTTCTTTTCCATTCTTATGTGCCTGTAAACAAAACTTTTTGATAAAACATTTGTGTTAAATAAAACACTATTTTACTTTTCATTTTATAAGTCTTTTGACCCAACCTAAGAGGTCTGACTGGGATAAACATGGGCAGCTGTAATTCTTCTGACAAGTCTTGACTAGCAGCAACAAGGGCCAGGCTCAAATTTAAAGGGCTGCAATAAAACTTTGTCCTGAGCCTCTCAATCAATCTAAGAAAGTTAAACCTGGTGTTTAATGAGCTAATTTTCATCATTTTCAAACATGAATCAATTGCCTTTGTAACTTCTTTTTCAAGGAAGACAAGAAAGCCCCAACATAGATAATTAGAGGAGCACTGCCTAGTTCTACAGTGTATCTGATGCTATTTTACAGTCTTTACCTCTGCTAAGGCCAGCTGGTTGGTTTTAATCTTGGGCTATGTCTGCTTCGTGGTTGAGGGCTGTCAGGTCTTGCCTGTCTGAACAAAATTTAACTGAGGTTGCCACTGATCTGGAGGTGAGCTGCCTCCATGCTGCTGGCTGCCTAGTCCCTTCTCGAGTGTGTCTCCCTTCCGCACTACCTGCTCCCAGGAGGTGATTCTCCTCACTTTAGCTAATAGCTGGCTCTCACTGCTTTAGGTCTGAGCCATGCACGGAAAATGGAAGACTAATGCAGTCACCCAGCACAGAGATCTGCATAGATGTCTCTTTGCAAGTCTCTTGTGGTGTGGAAATGTCTCCTACCCTTCTCCTTCCCTATTGCAGGATGAAATATTTGCATTTCAACAGCTCCTAATCTTTTGTTTAATTTTAAGTTGACCATTCAGCCCAGGCTCAATAAGGCATTAATTAGTTACCCTAGACATGAACGTTATTAGAATTACAATTTTTTCCCCACTTGAAATGCTTTCTTTCCTCTTTAAACAAGATGGCCTCCCAAATCTAATAAAAAACAAAAGTGTAATTCAGGCCTATGTATTGATCATTTCCATTTATATCCCCTTTCCCCCCTGTAATATTTGAAGGAAGAGGTTTGGGTCGGGGGGAAAGGGGAAGAGTCTGCTTCTGCTGTAGGCTATAGCCACTGGCTTTATCCATGGAAGTCCTTTCCTATGAAAGTTAGAGCTTGAAGCTGTCTGTAGCCTCAGACATATCACTGCATAAAACATTCCCAAGACAGTATTTCTGAAATTTTATTAGTAGGAATGAGGGATCAGAACTTACCCCTACAACACATTTTTAGCTTATTTTACAATTCCATAACAAGGAACTGGAGACCAATGTCACAAACCTACACTACCTTTGTCCAGTACAACTAAGGCCCAGTTAAGTCAAAGAAATGTCTTTAAGGAGAACAGTATATATAAACCATTCACAGCAGTGACACAAAGACCAACACAGAGTCTGCATCTTCAGCACATCATTGTTATTTCTGTAAGGCTGTTTTTCCAGTCCCAGGATAGATTCTAATGGAAAAACTCCCTAAACCTGTCAGCTTCTAGTAGTCACTATAGCAAAGAGGTACTACAAATGCTCTTCTGTATCAATCCATGCAAAGTAGAAACAGTTCCACTCTCGTGTGTACAGACTCGGTTTTTATGCTCAGTACAGAACACAGCTTCTTTTTTATCTCTGAGTCAACAATGTGTTACCCGCAAGACAGAACCACAAATACCTTAGTTTCAACATTGGATTTGATATCTGAGCAGCCAGATCCACTCTTATTCTGTGTAAGGTACTACTTGTATCTTGTGATCTTAGGGGTTATGTCAAAGCTCAGATTCCCACTCATCCATTTATTTTGTAAAAGTAAAGCACGACAATTTCTAGATGCAAGGGGAGAGCATGTTGGGCTGCTTTTGGCAAAATCTTATAAAGAACTAGCAAAAACAGTCCCTGTCTAAATAATCTATTAAATTAGTTCTTCCCTTGTTATCATTTAATATATACAATCCAAACATAACATTTTCGTTTAGGTTACTCTGATGTTTAAAATTAAGACCATAGCAAACAAGACCCTACTCTCAAATGCCTTCTGTACTAGTAAACAAGAAAACTCCATGAAGCGTAGGGAAAGATACAGACAATTCTACCTCCATAGTTATTTCCTATACTTTACTCCTGCTAGTCATCTTAAGAAGGAAGACATCCAGTAAAAAGACAAGCAGTCTTGTCATACATGCATATAGCATGTATGCAGAACTGTTTTCTCTAATTTTGATTGGTCAGGCTCCAATCCAGGCAGGTAAGATTTTTAAATGCTGCCCTAATTTTGATGAATTCTGGTTCAGCAGTCAACCTCACTATACTGTAGTCTCTTACCTCCTGCTGTCACTGCATCGACATCAGCACCATGTCAGATTCCCTATCGGCATCTGTACAAGCAGTTCAGTGGGTATAAGAATTATCCATCTTTGAAGCTAGGTGTCAGTCATCTGTTTTTCAGTATATATCCAGTCTTGCTCATCAGTGAATAATCATATTCTCAAACACACTGAAAATGTCTGCTGAATAAATACTGGGAGAAAAACAAGTTGCGTATTTAACAGTGATTTTAATAATGGCAGGCTCTTTTTTTTCTTCCAAAGCCACAAACCAAAGGAGTTTTACTGTATTGCTAGTATTTCATTGTCATACAAGAAGACATATGTAGGCCTTTCATTCTGCACCTTTATTCTGCATTGTGTTTCAGAGAAAAATGACAGGATCATACAATTCTTAGGATACTCAAACTGTCTTACAGCAGCTTGCTTGGAGATCTGACAGTGATAATAATATTTATTGCTGAATAGTATTTTGGAGCAAAAGATTACAAGGCACTCTATAAAGATGAGCCAGGGAGTCCATGTTGTCTGTAAAACAGAATTAATACTGATCACATGGACAGAAAGCTGACACGCAAGCCTTTTTGTCTTAGCTTAATATGAATGAACAATCAAAATATCCCACATTCTAGAAGGAAAAACTCTTTGAGATCCAAGTAGTAGACTTCAGGCAAAACCTGTATCTTGCACTGTGAATAATAACATTCAATAAAATGCATGAGTGTATAATAATGCATTAGTGATTGAGTGTACATCTCCAAACAGTGATTAAACTACTCATTATATTCAGTCAACATGTTTGAGAGTCACTGGAAGGCACCAGCTGATTGACAGAGGTGCTTTGGGGAATGAAGCCTGAGCGTGTTTTAGTAATTATGCAGTGAAGTTTTGTCTGCTGCAGTTTGTTCTGAGAATGCATTTGCACTCTTTCTACAGAATATATTATTGTCAGATATCAAACTGCCCAGGTACAAGGCTGAATAAATGGCCAACTGTTCAAAACAGTGCATTTTCTTCAAATTGTCTTTGGTGGCAACAACAAAATGGGAGCTTTTGATCAGCTGTAATGCTTTTATTGACAGATCAGTTTGGTTTCATGTCAGCAATAATGGTAGTGATGCTATTTTCTGTTTTCCAATAACACCCTTATGGCATTATGCTATTTTTCATTTTCAGATGATACTTGCAATGATAAGACATAAATCAAGCCAAAGCAGGGAGCAGACTTGATTGAAAGACAATTTCCCTTGCAGTGAGTGGGTGACCTTTCTTAAAAGTTCAGAAGCTGTGCTGGAAAACCATTCATTTATTTTATCAAATGACAAATAAGTACCTTCAACTTTGAATTGTTGCCAACTTCTCCGTTACTCTCATTCAATTTCAGTATACAGCATAAACTAACTATATTAATTGATTAGAACTGTTCTCTAAAAGCGGTCCAAAATCAGACCCCATACTTTGATGATGTCAGGATCTGGATATGAAAAAATTCATTTCGAGATACTTCATTCTTTATCTGAATGTTGTCAGCTTTCCTCTGCACCCTGGTCTATTGGTCACCAGCAGTAAAAGAGATTGAAACAATTAGGAGTTTCCACAGTAAGTGAAACTGCTCTTCCACATGTCAATATAGTTACAGTTTCCCCTTCCCCACCAACTTCTTGAAACCCATATGGATATACCCTTTGCAGGATTTTGATCTTTAAGGAAGGAAGGCAAAACAGGAAATACCAAGGTATCTGAGCTAAGCAAGGGCAGCCTTAGAAGCACAATAAGCAAAATTCCATTGTTCCCTTCCCCTTCCTTTACCCCTTCTACTCATTTTATCATGCACATGTACATTGGTCCTCTCTTTCTTTAATAAAACATAAGTGCTATACCTCAGGGATGGATACCATGGCTAATATTGTTCAATACCTTCATTAATGACCTGGATGATTGTACCAAGTGCACCCTCAGCAAGTCTGCAGATGATACAAAACTGGGAGGGGTGTTTCATACACCAAATGGTTGTGCTGCCATTTAGGGAGACCTTGACAAGCTGGAGAAATGGGCAGAGAGGAATGAAGTTCAAAAAAAGGAAGTGCGAAGGAATTCCTGCACCTGTGGAGGAATAACCCATGCTCTGGCACAGGCTGGGTGCCAACAAGCTGGAAAGCAGATTTTCCAAGAAGGACCTGAGTTTCCTGGTAGACAAGAAGTTGAACATGATCCATCAATGTGCCTCTGTGACAATGAAGGCCAACAGCATCCTCAGCTGCTTTACAACGAGCATTGCCAACAGGTTGAGCGAAGTGATCCTTCCCCTCTGCTCAGCCCTGGTGAGACACACCTGGGGTGCTGGCTCCAGTTCTGGCCTCCCCACTACAAGGGGAACTTGCTGGAGTGAGTTCAGTGAAGGGCAATGAGGATAATGAAAGGTTTGGAGCATCTGTCATATGAAGAGAGTCTGGGTCAGCTGGGGTTGTTTAGCCTGGAAAACATTCTCAGGGTGGGGACCTTATCCATGTGTATAAAAACCTGATGGAAGGGACTAAAGAAGATGGAGCCATATTCTTCTCAGTGGTACAGTGACAAGATGAGAGGCAATGGGCACAGACTGAAATAAAGGAAATTCCTTTTAAACATAAGGAAAAGTCTTCTTAGTTTGAGAATAAGACACTAATGCTAAATGCTAGAACAACTTGTCCCTGACAAGATGTCAGAACATGGCCTGAGTTCCACACAGGCTTTGTGCCATTTTAAGTGTTTCAGGATTTTTAAAAGAAATGTGAGGTCTCCCCTTTGAATACCTATTTCATTGATGTCAATGTTTCATCCTGCTGTGTCTGCATCCTGCACCTTCATCCTGCACCCAGCTAAATTAGAATATTTTCTACTGGCTTGACTGTACTTTAGCTTATACCCATTGGTGCATATTTTTTTTTTTTTAGTTTGCAAGCTTTAAACAGATTATGTTTTTTCCGACAATATCATCCCAAGACCCACAAAATTTCGCTTTTTTTGTAATAAATAAAAAATCATTTTCCACTTTAAAAAATCTGTAAAAATAAATCCAAATGGTTGAATAAAGAAAACTTACAGCAATGACCACTACATTCTTAAAAATAAAAAAAAATCCAACTATTTTCAGGTTACTTATGTGAAATTACTCTAGGCATGGTGATAGTGGAGGTTTTCAAGACATGATTGGACAGGGTGCTAGATAATCTCATCTATGCTCCCTTTCCCAAGAAAGGTGATGATGATGTTTTGAGGTCCCTTCCAACCTGGGCTGTTTGCTTCTATGATACCACTTCCACCTTCACCTTTCAAAAGCAGAAGCTGCTCCAGCAAACATTCTTTCCATCTTAACCACCAAAACAATATTTTTGCAGTGAAAACGAGAAACTGAGAACTTGAAATACAATGTTCATTGCTGCCAAAGATTGTAACGAAGGTAGATTTCCAGCTGAAACCTGTTTTAATTAGCATAGTTGATGTTTTTGAGATGTCCAAAGTTCTTGAATGACCAATGCAATGACTGTAAACACACATAGAGCACCAAACTTGGTCCCTAATCTTCATAAGTCTCTATGCAATAAAAGGTATTATTTACAGGCTATTCACTTGGTTATGTAAGGATTTGCAAGGTTACTATCATGGAGTACAGTGTAGCTCACAGCATACATCCCAGAGCTCCTTAACTCTTAAACTACATTGTGTATAAAATAATACATTTTCCCAGTCAAGAAGCCAAGAAAGCATTCCTGAAAGTTTCATAAAAGATAGCTTGATAAACATTATGGCAAACTTGCTTTGGAAAAGTAATTATTCAGACTAAGTTTTGGGGGATTTACTTATCACCAGCAACGACAAACTTATGAATCCTAGCGATAGCCTATTCCTAGACATGGATTATATTTATATGTGGTGACACAATATCCAAACTTATGTACCTAAAGTTAGAATTCCTAATCCATGCACTAAGGAATAAAAGAAGAGCATGCTGATTTTAGACTATACTTGTTCTAAACAATGAGCAGAACAGATGAATGTAAAAATACAGGTGAGGAGGTGGGGAGAAGAGGAATAGAAATAATGAAAAAAGAAGTTAGTGCTATTTCTGGGAAATCAGCATCATAGAATGGACAAATGCTGGTTAGGTAAAAGAAGCAGCTACCCAGGAGGACTTTCTGCATGGAACTCAGGAAAACACTGAGCTGAACCATTACATTGCATTGAAGTTAAGTGAAACTAGCTAGGCAAAAATAAAATAAAAACAGCCCCAAACCACAATTTGAATGTGACTCTTGAGTAGAGGAAGAGCTCACTGAGTTATTCAAGACCCAGACACAATGAAAATAAGTGCAACAGCATAGTTCTATGAAATAAAACAGCAGTAATACCAAGGCTGATGTCTTAGCTGAGTTTAGAGAGCTGCAAATTGAAAAAGAAATAGAAATGTGAGAGAATGGAGCTCCTGTGGCTTTTTGATAAACAGTTACAAGAAATTACTTCCTGGTAGACCAGAAGGCAATGAAACATAATTGTCTATGCCATTATAATGACATTATAGCCTGACACAGCTTTGACTCAAGACAACTAGCATTTTCCTAAATAATTCCTGAGCACAGTCTAAGAATGAATATGGACAAAGGAACATTCTGAGTAGGAAATTTACAAATAACTTTCCTATTTTGGAGGCTGAGAGAGATCAACACTATGGACAAAGTTATTCTGTGCCAATTAGCCACAATGCCAGAGATGTTAATTTACTAGTATATAGAATCATAGAATCATTTAGGTTGGAAAAGACCTTTAAGATCATCCAGTCTAACCATTAACCTAACATTAACAAGTCCACCACTAAACCAATTAAGGGGATAGTAGCAATTTCGTGTTTCCTGGCTTGGTGGCTGGATTATTTTTAATGAAAGTAAAAACTAGGAATCATTAAGATTGGAAAGGATCTCTAAGATCATCAGTCCAACCTTCAACCCAACACCACCATGCCTACTAAACCGTGTCCCCAAGTGCCATGCCTACCCGTTTTTTTAACACTTCCAGGAATGGTGACTCCACCACCTCTCGGGGCAGCCTGTTCCAATGCTTGACTACCCTTTCCATGAAGAAATTTCTCCTAATATCCAATCTAAACCTCCCCTGGCACAGCTTGAGCCCATTTCCTCTTGTCCTATTACCAGTTACTTGGGAGAAGAGACCAACACCCACCTCACTACAACCTCCTTTCAGGTACTTGTAGAGAGCGATAAGGTCTCCCCTCAGCCTCCTCTTCTCCAGGCTAAACAACCCCAGTTCACTCAGCTGCTCCTCATAAGGCCTGTGCTCCAGACCCTTCACCAGCTTCGTTGCCCTTCTCTGAACATGCTCCAGCACCTCAGTGCCCTTCTTGTACTGAGGGGCCCAAAACTGGACACAGTATTCCAGGTGCGGCCTCACCAGAGCCAAGTACAGGGGGACAATCACTTCCCTGCTCCTGCTGGCCACACTATTCCTGATGCAAGCTAGGATGCTGTTGGCCTTCTTGGCCACCTGGGCACACTGCTGGCTCATGTTCAGCTGGCTGTCTACCAACACCCCCAGGTCCTTTTCGGCCAGGCAGCTTTCCAGCCACTCTTCCCCAGGCCTGTGGCGTTGCATGGGGTTGTTGTGACCCAAGTGCAGGACCTGGCACTTGGCCTTGTTAAACCTCATACAGTTGGCCTCAGCCCATTGGTCCAGCCTGTCCAGGTCCCTCTGCAGGGCCTTCCTACCCTCCAGCAGATCAGCACTCCCATCCAACTTGGTGTCATCTGCAAACTTACTGAGGGTGCACTCAATCCCCTCATTGAGATCATTGATAAAGATATTAAACAAGGCTGGCCCCAAAACAGAGCCCTGGGGAACACCGCTCATGACCGGTCGCCAACTGGACTTAACTCCATTCACCACTGCTCTCTGGGCTTGGCCACCCAGCCAGTTCTTTACCCAGCAAAGAGTACACCTGTCCAAGCCATGAGCCACCAGCTTACTAAGGAGAATGATATGGGAGATGGTATATATACATATATGTGTGTGTATATATATATATCTATAGACACAGCCAGTCCGACTTGCAAAAGTAGAGTCTAAAGACCTGTCCTGGTTTTGGCTGGGACAGAGTTAAATTTCTTCCTAGTAGCTGGCATAGTGCTGTGTTTTGGATTTAGTAGGAGAAGAATGCTGATAACACACTGATGTTTTAGTTGTTGCTAAGTACTGCTTATGCTAGTCAAGGACTTTTCAGCTTCCCATGCTCTGCCACGTGCACAAGAAACTGGGAGGGGGCACAGCCAGGATAGTTGATCTAAACTGGCCAAAGGGCTATTCCATACCATATGATGTCTTGCCCAGTATATAAACTGGGGGGAGTTGGCCGGGGAGTCAGCAATTGCTGCTTGGGGGCTGGCTGGGCAGCAGTCAGCAGGGGGTGAGCAATTTCATTGTGCAGCACTTGTTTTGTATATTCTTTTATCATTAGCATTATTATTATTTTCTCTTCCTCTGCTGTCCTATTAAACTGTCTTTATCTTAACCCATGGGGTTTTCTTTTTTTTTTTTTTTTTTCTGATTCTCTCCCCCATCCAACCGTGGGTGGGAGGGTGAGCGAGCAGCTGTGTGATGCTTAGTTGCCAGCTGGGGTTAAACCATGACAAGACCTAATCCCAGGAGCAGTTTTGCTCATCACTTTAGTGGGACTTGGACCCAAAAATTGTTGAGCTGCAGTGGTCCAAAAAAAATTTCAAAAGAATGATTTCCTTTAGTTATGTATGAGGGACGTAAGTTATCTTATGTTAAGACTAATGTATAATGCCCCTTTACTATGTGCTGGAAAAAAAGACTTTATGATTAGTTCAGTGATTTAGGTATTTCAAAATAGAGGTATTAATAGCAAAAATGTGGTCATTAAACCATGTTTACCATTGGAGACAAAAGCTTGGCCTATAAAGTGCTCCCCAAGGAACAGAACACTTTGCCTCATAAAGAGTTGTGATGAGCACAGAAGTGGAGGCTACATTGCACTGTAACTGTCAGCCAAATATTTTGTCTGAGAAGCTACTGGATAACCCATCTTGAGCAGAGCAGTGGATCAGGCATAAATGGCAAAAGGCATAATGCATGGCCAGTTGCTAACTCTAGTAAGCATTTCACAGTTAAAGTTATAGCTCTCCTTTCTTTGAAACAAGGTGCGTCTTTGCACCATGCTGAGCACAGTGATGGCATTCAAATAATTAATGAGAATCCATGCCATTTTATAAACTGAAATACACCTCTTCTTTTACACAGAGATCATTTCATCCATCACTGACTGTAGGAACCTCAGGAAAGTCTGTGGGAACTGCTACATCGCACAGTACTACATAAGCAGTTCTAGCTAAACAACAGACAAAGTAATCTCCTTCTTAAGTTGAAATTAAAGGGAAAGCCTTATGAAGGGAAAATGAAATTTCCCCAGTTGCAGTTTGACAGTAGGTCTAGTCTAAACAATTCTTGGTCAGAATAAAACAGGAACCTGTCTTCCTGACATCATCTATTTCATGTATTAAATATAGTACCTTGCTCTGATAAATAGTACTTTAGCTTTTATAACTAGTGTATTTCTGTCAAAACGTAATGAGGGCTTTTCACCTACATAAAAATGTATTAACTAGATATTCTGTACTCTTGACAAATTCTGATTCTGCTGGTTCTGCATTTACTTATCCTGCATTAGACAGGTAACTCTAAATACATTATTACCACAATCCAATCATAGCAAAATATTATGCAGCATTTGGGAAAATATTTCACCTCCTCGTTTGCAGCAATTGGCTTGATAATGTACCTCATATGTAGCCCTTATAGTTTATTGTAAGGTTATTAGCACGATCGGTTACTAGGATATAGGATCTGAATATCTTCAACTGGAGAAAATATGCTACAGGAAGGAAGGTACTTTGCCTTCCTCCAAAGCAGCCTCATTTGATGTGGCACAAGGTTTCATGTGAGATCTATAATTCCATTCATGTGGGATATATAATTTTCCCAAAAGTTTCCTGTGGGGGCTGTGTCTTTGAATAGCTCTTCATAGACCCTCTAGTGCTGTTTCTGTCATGCAGAGGCTCATAGAGCATAACTCAGATCTGCCAGACTTCATGCATTCAGCAAATTTTCTCTTGTTTCTCCTCTCTGAACACGTATCAAAACAGCAGTATTGTTCACATCTGGAAAATATGGTAATAGATTTTACCAGAAAACTACTGGCCAAATTGGATATGCAAGTGAAAGAGTGAGATGAAGGGATCTGGGATGGTCATCGTGGCCCAGGAGTTCTCTGATAAGCAATCCCTCCTTGAAGGCTGAGAAGGCCGAGCCCAAACACATTGCTAAAGCAAGGAGATCTAGTGTCCCCTGAGAAAATTGTTGATGCCTCAGGGCAGCAAACGCAACCAAGAGACAACAGTCATCTTGTTCTGTGTATTAGCAGGTCTCAAATAAATCCAGTGCTGGATGCTTGGGTACCACCACATTTAAATATCAGGGATCTGATTGAATTTTCAATGGCAATAGCATTGAGCACTTCTGAAAATTATCATCCTCTAATGTCATATAACTGTCTGAAATACTTAAATTTGCATTCAGATCAGCAAAGCAACCTCATCCAAATTGCCCTGAAAACATTAGGATTTCTATGTGGTAAGTATGCTAGATTGGATGAGAATCTATCCATTCTGTTAATTCATTAGCTTCTTGAATCCACCCTCCCTGCTTTTCTTCTTCTTTAATAAAAAATTATATCCTGCATATGTTAATAACTCTAAGGAATTCCTCCTACCTGCTAGATTGCCTCTCTTAGCCTGTGGTCTACTACACTACTTAAGGCAAGTTTTGAAATTTTGAAGATAGTTCATTTAAAACAGCCATTTCTGTTCATTCTAGGATTTGATACAGTGCTAGTCTACATAGCTACTGTGTGCTGCAAGGACTGCTATATCTCAGATAACATGCTTAGCCATTCCTGGGAGCCCTGAAATGGCTGCTCTGAACTTTGTAGACATGCTTCTATTCCCCAGCTTCCTCCTTATCTCTCTTTTTCAAACTCAAGAATCACAAAATATTCTGCAGGAATAAAAGGCCCCAAAGGTGCATATCCCACAAATTGCACATGAAATATTATTCATCCAACCTTGTAACAATAACAACAAAAGATTCATTTTCCTTTTCCTAGTCGGAATGCAGGTAGAAGTTATTAGCCCTCAAAATCCTGGAGCACCATACTGTATCAAAGTGCAAATCCAACTTCACCCATAAACAAACTTTCTCCTCTCAGAAACACTTTGATTCACAGTTCTAATGACCAAAATAAACATTAATACTTGTCCTGGTTTTGGCTGAGATAGAGTTAATTTTCTTCCTAGTAGCTGGCATAGTGCTGTGTTTTGGATTTAGTAGGAGAAGAATGCTGATAACACACTGATGTTTTAGTTGTTGCTAAGTACTGCTTATGCTAGTCAAGGACTTTTCAGCTTCCCATGCTCTGCCACGTGCACAAGAAACTGGGAGGGGGCACAGCCAGGATAGTTGATCCAAACTGACCAATGGGCTGTTCCATACCATATGATGTCATGCTCAGTATATAAACTGGGGGGAGTTGGCCGGGGAGTCAGCAATTGCTGCTTGGGGGCTGGCTGGGCAATGGTCAACAGGTGGTGAGCAATTGCATTGTGCATCACTTGCTTTGTATATTATTGTATTATTACTATTTTTATTATATTCTTTTTATTATTATTTTACTTTATTCCAATTATTAAACTGTTCTTATCTCAACCCAGGAGTTTTCTCACTGTTACACCTCCGATTCTCTCCCTCATCCCACCAGGGCAGCTCTGTGGTGCTTAGCTGCTGGCTAGGTTTAAACCATGACAATACTCAAATACAAGCCTTACTATTCACAAGAGGGAAGGTAAGAGAAAGCATACGATACAGCAAAAAATACACGTAATACAATAATGACAGTCACTGTTTTGTTGGTCCACTATCTATCACTACAATCCATCATCAGTATCTGAATACTTTTGCCAGACTGATTGTGAATTTCTATTCTGTATCTTTTAATGCAGCCTACATCATTATAATCCCCTTGACAGCACAGAAGTAAGAGATGGTCTTATTATCTCCCAGAAATAAAAGATATTTTAGCGAAGAAAGCCTCTTTAAACAATATATTTCTTCAGGGAAATTCATCAAGGACGAGAGCAGTAACAGAGTAATTCTTCAGGAGTTAAGACATGAAATATAGACTACTGTGTAAAGCACAGCTTTGCTAAAATCCATGTGGAAGACTGAAACACCACACTATGTGGCAGACTTCTGATAAGGCATCACGGCTATCCAGCAGTGTTCTTATGTAACAGTCCTAAATGGGATATCTGTCAGTTCAATCACAAGTTCAGGCCAAATTTCTGAAGCTCCTTGAATTTTTGGGAAGATCAAAAATTCAAAATCAATCAGAACATTACCATTTGTATGGTGAAACTTTGAGCCTCCTCATTGCCCCAAATGTATTAAAAGCTTGTTAGAAGTATCTCTTGTATGTGTGCACCTACAGGGCATCACCTAAAACTTGCATTTTGGAGTTTAATCATTACTGCAGCAGATACTATTATTTTTCCTCAGTAGAATCAAGTATATTCAAAAGATTTTAGGTTTAGTCTAGATCAGCACTTCCCAACACGTTAGGTCTATTTGGAGCTGGATCATGTCTTTTGAGGGATCACATTGTGCTCTTTACATGCTGTCCTGAAACATCTTTAAACTGGAAATTGAAATGTGAACAAACCATCATTTCCAGCTAATCAAAACTGTAGTTTTATGAGTCAGGCGTGATACAAATTAATTACAGTTTAAAATAAATGTTGGATCTTTGTTTTGAGGTTTCTCACTTCTGTATCTTTGCAGATGCAACATTTAGCAGGTATTCCTGCTAAAGCACAGCTTCCTTTTTTTATAAATGAAGTCCAAGAATCACTTCATTCCATGATCTGAAATTTAAATAAATTGTAGGGTATTTAAACTACAGTACGTTTTATAAGACTAAGAGATGAAGAAAATGGGCTGTTTTACATGATAGGTATAAACAGTTGAAAAATTATTTTCCCTGTAAGAATTACCTTAAGAATGTTCATCCTGTGCTGTTGCCATTTAGCCGGTGAGTAAGTATGGTGTTCTTTGTTGACAGAAACCATCCATCAGTCCCCGAAGGAGAGACATTACATTTCAGGAAAGAAAATAGCCCACATTATTACCACCCTGCAACTGTCATGCTACCTGGTAGAATAGGATGTCATGTCCCATCAATAGAATGTTAATGACACCTGCCCTGAAACAGAATTTTCAGTTTTCAGAGATGATGGATATGCTTGGGTTCTGGACAAGGTTAGGCTTACATGGGGATCTTTATGAGCTACAGACCTTACAAATACCTGTTGTTCTTCATATTCCCTTCTAAGGGAAAAGCAGGTTGTTCAAAGTAAGGCTCTAAAACAATAGCTATATTATGTCTTGGGCTGAAACATGCACCCTAAAGCAATCAATATGTCCTCAGTCATTCGAGCAAGCAAACGTTATTTTGGAACTAGTTGCTGATCAACTTCTTCATACCAGAAAGTGAGAATATTATGTCTAAATCACAAATAGTATTTCCTACCTGTAACGCATTATAATACTCTATACTATTTTATTTCTATTCTTACTTTTTCTAAAGATTAGGGAAGACCAGTTAGAAAAATATTAAAAAGGCAGTTCTAAGAAGTAGCTTACATTCTCTGTCTTTAGAAACAAGACAGATGCTAGTGGTTTGGAAGGCCTGTTTTCTCACATTAGCTAGCATGATATAAGGCTGTAAATGTCCCTTTTCTACCTTGAAGCGTCTGAAAAAGAGACTCATTTTCAAGTGAGTCAAATTTAACAATGCACAACAATTATACTTAGGAAAAAGCTGGCTAAATAGAGCTTAACAGGCATATGCATTTCTGCAAATCAGTTTGGCATCTGGAGTCTGATTCTTCTATTTTGTCTTCCCTACATCTTCTTGAAGCAATTTTAGGAGAAATAACCAGAGAAACAGCACTGGCAACATATTGGAAAAATGCTGGTTACAGCTGGTATAAAGAACACTATCTTGTTGAAAATCCATAAAAACTCAAAGCAACAGACAAAAAATGGAACACAAAAATGGTTCATAAATTCTAAAAGCATTACAGCTTAGTAGCTTTATTTCCAGAGTAAACCAAATACACTTGAAATTTTAAGGTAGAGATTGCTAACAGGTCATGTTCTTAGCAGTGCTGACCCAAGGCTAAGTACTTTTTGCTCCAAGCTATATTGGAGTCAATAGCTGCAACAAGGTGGTATTATATCCCCTACTTTTAATAATGTTCTCAGCTTGATAACATCAAATTCCTATGTGTTTCTTTTGACAAAAGTAAAGTTTATGTTCCTCAAAGGTCATTGCATATGACATTTGCATGGGCTTTTGTTTTAAAAATAAAAGAGACAAGGTTTACTGGAACACAAAATCTAACCTACAATTGTCCAGAATGACCAGCTCCCAGCAAAAGAAAGGTCTCCTCCCAAACACACGCATTAACAACATTCATTTTCTGTGTACACTATGGTTTCCATAGAGGTGTTTAGATGCTGATACAAATGCGAAATGAATGAAGACTGTGGGAATCTGTGTGTAGGTATGCAATAGCCAGGCTGCTGAAAGTTGAGCGTGACTGATGTGCAGATAGCAGGCTATGTGTGGAGAATGATAAACGTGGTGGGAGAAAAGATTAGTGCACACGTGAAAGGGAACTTGCTATATATTGCAGCAATTTGCAGAATTTGCAGCACACCCCCTCTCTCAAGGTTATCTCCCCTCTCCTCTCCCCATATTTGATTACCCTGACAGTGATGAGTACTGCAGCCAGATGAGACACATTTATTTTGCTGAACAATCCCAGAGGACTTAGACAGAATAATCACCCATCCAAGGTACAACTTAGGTCTTCAGGATACAAGCTGGGCATTTTTATTTTTTGTTTAGAAATGCAGGTTCAGAGCAGCTGAGTTTATTTCTAGACTGAGGTCAAATTCAGCAAACAGCTTTAGCCAAATCTTCAGTTTTTAAGGGATGACTTTATGTTTGCCCAAAAGTCCTGCTGCACCAATGTAAACCATTTGCAGGGTTAATCCTTCCTAAGACTTCTGCTCCTAACAAGCCACTCCAGTCACCAAGAGTGTATGACTTTCCCCAAGACCATCTAAGAGACATACACAGGCTCTACAGGGCAAACACAAGGCCCTGGCTGGTGAGGCCCCTGCCCTACCAGCCCCGGGGGAACCCCTGCCGTTCCTTGCCCCTGGGAGCCCCCAGTCCTGGCTGCACCCTGATGGTGTTCCTCTGTAGGTTTTGAGTTACTAAAGGAATGTCAATGCCCCCTTTCTTTCTATATCCCTGTTAAATACTGGGGGTTGTGAAGTTTTGCACAACTGCCATTGGACTGTCAGGGAAGGATTTTGAAGGTCATTGTCACCCCCTTCCATTATGTTGCAGCTTAGCAATAGAAAATACTCCCCATACACAAGCACTGAGTAAGCTCCCTTCTCCAAACTCCCTGCTTACATCAGTCCATGAAGGGAGGATTAGTGAGATCAATTAAAGAAGTTAAATTCACCATAAGTGCTGGTCACTTTAATGAAAAAACCCTATATTCAAACACAAGTGGCCATTCCATTTTACTGTTTTCATGATATTTTTCCCATGGCATAGCAAAGAAAGATTTTAAAAAGACACATTTGAAGCTCTGAACATGATAATGGGAAGCAAATAAAGTGCTTGAACACCACAAAGTAGGGTCCTTTTAAAACCATAAGATACCATTCAGACATGCTATCAGTACTCTTACTGCAATCTTGCTCTTAGCAGTAACTTGGTCTGAAGAAAGTAAATGAAAAAAGGGAGTTCTTCATTTTTTGCCATGGAAGCATAAATTACTTTGCAAATCAAAATATGTGCATATGTATGTAAATTAATATATGTGTGTGTATACCCTTACAAACTTAGTAAAAATTCCAAATGCTCAAGAGTTTATCACACTCCATAGCAGTGTGTTTGAGGGAAAACTACTGTCTTTGTTTAAAAGTAATGCTTTTTTTTGTATTGGATAGTTTTCTAGCTTCTAACCTTTGGTTATTTTATATTTAGATTTGAGGTGGTGAGAGTATTTATGACAACAGGCATTTAAAACATGATGTTGAAAGGAGGTGACACTGAAAGAAGGTGTCTCTAATAGGCACTAAACTTTCCAAGGCTTCTATTATCTTTCAAGTATTGTGACTGCTTTCACATGTATTACCCGGAATCACCTGGAGATGCACTCTTTCTTCATAGACACTTAGATAGTACTTGAAGTTACCCAACAGTATTTCTGTGGCAATCACTCTTATTCATTTAAGTTGAGCTGAAATGTACTGGAGGAGTTAATCCTTATTCTGTTTGGTGCAATAAAAATTTCATGCTGTCCTCATAAAGTTACCAACAAATTCAGTTATACAACCAATGACCAACTGAACAATGGTATCAGTCTTGCCCTAGACTTTTGCTTTTATCTTTTGGAGCATCTAGTTTTAGAAATAACGGCTTCATTGCATTCATTCCCTCACCCTTCTAAGACCTGCTCCCCTCACATTGAAGGAGTTTTAAAATACACAGTTCAAATCCCATAAAAGGGCAAGAGCAAAGATTCCAGTCACATTACTGCTGAAATTCAAAGTTGAGCCTTGACTGTACTGTCTTTTCCTACTGCTGCTAAGGTTACTGTTAGCAATTATTTTACTGAGAGAAGAGGGAGGTGGAGGAAAAAAAAAAAAAATGAGAGAATGAGTGGTTAGATAGCAGTGTTCTGCAAGATATACTTAGAATCAATCATATTACTGTTTTCTTAGCCAGGCTAGTGATCATAAATTCTGCATCTTTCCCCAAGCTCAGTGGCTGTGCCAGCCATTCATTCTGAAACGCTTCATGTTTCCTGTACAGGAATTCACAATAGGATTATGGATTCAGGAGAAAGCTCTGCTCAAGGAGGGGCAAGGAGCAAAAGGAGATTTGTTCGGTACAGCACTGCACAGTGTGCAAAAGGAAAAGCAAGCCAAGAAGATGGAGAAATGGAAAAGGAGGTAGAAAAAAAAGAAAAAAAGAGAGAGTTTATTTGTATTTTGTAACACAAGTTTTGTTCAGTTGAGGAGTTTCTCTGCCTTGTCTTACTTTCATTTGGAAACTGGAACTGGAATTTCATTGGGCCAATTTGGAATTGACCACTAACACCTGGAAAAACATTTTTACACCTGGAATAGCCAAAGAAAAAAGGGGTATACACACACGACTGGGCAATATTTTATCTCTCTAACCTCCCAACTCTAAGTATGGCAGTGGCTAAAGCAAAATCTGCAAATGAAGTCATGTTTCCTCTCCCCTCATGTCAGCTCACTGGAAAAAAAATGTCACTTCTTATAAGAAACATAATGTTCTTCCTCCCTTCCCCATAGATGCCTTGGAGGTCCTGGCACATAATGACTGCCCATTTGCATTTGGCTTGAACTCACCAGTCTGCTCCTAAGATATAATGGGGCCTGAGGGGAAGAATTTGCTAGTCAAAAGATCTTATCACGGGAAAACTAGTTACAGAGCTATGCAGTGGCCTTGCTGGTCTGAAAAAAAAAGAGAATAAAGAGCAGCCAAATATTTTCCATGCCACCAGTGGTTAAGCCAATAGGAACACAAGCAGGGGTGCGGTTACAAGGTCCTATGGCTACAAGAGCCATTCTACTACTGAAGCCACCAGGAGTTGTGAGCTAGAAACCTCGGCTCTATATCTGTATCTTGCAGCTGTTAGAAGCAACGAGTGCTGGATTTCAGCAGCTTCTGCTGAGTTTTGAATTCAGTGTTAGTCCAGAGGCATTAATTGTTGCCTTTTAAGAGGCAAGCTCTGATTTTTCTGGTGAAAGGAAGGTGCTGCTGTTAGGTGTTTGCCCTTAGGATGCTGGGAACATCTGCCTCCTTGAACACCCAGGTCTTACACATTGTTCAATGTTCAAAACTCAGTGGGAGCAATAAACCCAAATATCCTGACAGCTGATGAGGAGCAACTGTAAAGGGAAGCTCCTGAGCATGCCCACACTGTCTGGGATGCATATAAGAACTCAACACCAGCAGTGCAATAACTTAATATAAGCAGTTATCCTTCCCTTTCTCCTGACACCTTTTTTTTTTCCCAACTCAAGGCATGGAGGTGTGACTAACCACTGGCCATCTCCCCACCTCAGGCTGGCAAGCTGATGTTGCAAAGCATGGGTGATAACGCAATTCACCTCTGTCTTCATATCAGAGACGAAAGATCCAGTCTTTTGAACAAGCCAAATCAGGATAAACCAAAACCTGACTACTCAGAGTAACTTCCATCTGATAAATACATCAGAGATATCTCCCTACCCAAAAGCATCCTTTGGCAAAAGAAAATTTAGAGTAGAATGTTTCAAAATGCAGGGCTAAATTTAAAGAATGGTTTCTTCTCTGCAGTGCAATACTGCAGATATAAATGACTACTGGACCATAATGTGCATATTTGTGGTGGGCTTTATGCAGGCAGAATTCTAACAAAAACATTTAAATACTTTAAATGGTGACATCACTAAAACTCCAAATATGTGTATGGTTTTATATATTAAGTACATAGATACACGTGGATGATTTTATAACCATAATTACATGCCTTTATAATTGCAATGGTTTGTGTACACTCAAAAATGTGATGCTTAAAAATTTTTCTCCCAAAATATCAAAATCAAAACAAAATACTTTGTTTTTCACATTTGTGTGATCCCTTTGGGGCCATTCCTACGCTCCTTTCTCGGGACTGGAGCTCTAGAAGTAGCATGCAACTACCAGAGCCAAGGAGAGTAGCAGGCACTGCACTTTGATTGTAATCAGTCTTGTCCCCTCTCTTAAGGGAATTCAGTGGGTGTTTCAATTGAAAGATTTTGGCTCTACCCAGTTTTCTACTTATATTCACAAACAATACTTACTCAATCACTTTCATTCTCAAGTGTACATGACTAACAAGTAATTTCCTGCATTTGTGACATACCATGACCCTCCCTGATGCTGTTAAAGTTTGTGACTACACAGAAAAAGCACTGGCAAGTTGATAGTGAATGACCCTTGGTAAGTTGTTCTGCAATTGCTTGACTTTGCTCTGCAAGTTTATGCTCTCATAGCAACATGGACAGCACATCGTTCTATGCTGGCTTCATTAAAAGAAAATGATCTTGTCTTTCAGTTAAAAAAAAAGAAAAGCTGTAACTGTTGAAGGAGCATGCACCTAATAAGCTACTTCTAAATCTGGCTCCATCATTTCAGTCTGTGGACTAGCAGAACAGAGCTTGCAGAATCCTTCTCAAGTAAGTATTGCTTTCTCCTAACAGCATGTTTATTTTTTCATTTAAAACATATAACAGGTACTAAAGAAGTCTTCAGCATTGAATTAGTGGTTCTGCAATATGACAACTGAATGTCTGTTTTAAACATGAATTAACATGCTCTGTTGTTTCTTTTGGCAGACATTACTGTCTTTAAAAGGAAATATTTAATACATTAAGATGCAAACCAGCAAATTATATGGATGAAGCTTCCCAAAGCTGCAGTGCTAGAAAGCTAATGGAATGATTTATCATTGATTGTCATGATATAGTTGTTTTTAAAATGAGTTACGTATCTTTTATTTGCATAATATACATCATGGAATATGTCTATTTGATCTCATCAGAACTGGAATATATATTCTGAATATGCTACTGGCCATTAAGTGTGAAATTAGCAAAATAATTTCTATCTTCAAGAAAGGAAAAAGTCAGATAGTGGCAGTAATATTATTAATAAAGTTAACATGTACACATTAAACCTACCTCAGGTTTGTATTAAATGCTGAAGGAAAATATTTGTAATGGATGACTTTGTGTAATTAGACAAAGTATTAGTTGATCATTGTTAAACCCAGCAAAGTATAGATGAAATAATTGTTTATAAGAGAAACAATATAAATGCATGCCATTTGCCACAACAACACATACTGTAGCATGCTTTCTGCAAGAGTTTTTAAACAGCTCTGATGAACATGTCTCTTTAATATAATGAAATAGGGTGGGACTGAGGGAGTTGAATGAAAAAAATAGCAACATTGTGCTTCATGTTTAAATTGCAACTGTTGTAGCAGAAAGAAGTTAGGAACAGGCAACCCACAGGGCTACCTTTACATTTGGTGTGCAAACACACACATATCCATGTGCAAACAAGCAGTTTTTTTCTCATTTAGTCCTAGCTGCTTAGCACCAATTCCCATGACATGCAGCTCTGATTGCAAACATGCAGGTTTGCAGCACTCAGCAAAACTATACTGCAGCTGTATCTGAGACATTACAGCTCTGGTACTAATAACCTGGGAACTTTTAACACAAACATGTCCTATACCTCCAAATAATATTACTTATCATAATGTTTTATGTAGGGAAAAATATGCTGAAAAAAATCAAATTGTTTAGTTAACTTCCACAGAAAACTACATAAATACTTTCCTCTTGCTCAAGTTCTCCATTCTCCAACACCCCATGACAACCGAAGTCAAGAAATTACCATTTATTTCTCCCAGTTATTTTCAAATTATTCATAACAACAAATTCAAAAGCATACTGCCAAGCCAACTCATTTATATGCAGGCAAGCTTTTTTAAGCAAACTTTTCCAGGACATACTGAAGCATGGAACTGGAACAACCATTTCCTTATTTACTGTGTAATAGAAATCGAAAGTCTTTGGCAGATTATGCATACAGAGAGATAAAGAATGAAAGCAGAGATAACACAAATACTGTTACAGTTACGGTGAACAATAATATATACTTCCTTTTGCAAGCAACACTAAGCTTCCTAGGGCCAGCTCTGAACAGCCTAATAAATTAGAAACCAATAAAGGAGAGCTTTAACCTGACATCCCACAGCCCTTCCCAAAATCTCAGGAAAACACAGGATAGTTATAACAAGGCCAGTAAGTAGTAAAGCTTATGGTACCATCCCCAAAGACTGAAGGAGACATCAGTGAGTAGTAACACCGCTAACAAGCTTTGATCATTTCCACAGCTATTATTATTCAGCAACAAGAGGAAGCAATCGTTGGTAACTATTTCTCAGACAGACTAGGAGGGTGAGGAGGAGGAAGAGGGCTGCATTTGTGAGGCCTCCAAGGGGAAATGGTGACTTCATGATCAAGGAGATGGCATCGCCTAGATGAAAAGTCTCAAACCTTCCTTATCCTTTGTGATTTCCTAACCCTCCGAAAGAATGATCCTAATGAAATTCCACAAACCTAATACAGGTCAATTGTTCTTATGAAAGTCAAAGCTCCCAGGGATTTGACCCACTACAAAGAAATGTGAATTTTTGTAATATGCCCTTGAACAACTCAGTCTAACACAGAATTTACTAATTTGAATAAGCTCACTGGACAGGGGGGAAAAAAAGAGAATATCATAGAAACATCTTATTCCTTTGTGGTTTATACATTTGACAAAGACTTTACTCCCAGTCTTAAACTTTCCTCTATGTTTAACATTTAATTAGTAGAATTACATATTCCTGCAGATGTAAAAAAGATGACAAGAAAAATGCTGCTGTATTGAAAGATCTCTTCAATACTCCTCGAAGCATCACTGGGATGGACTTTGGGTAGCCTTAATTCACCAGTAAAGTGGTATCACATCAAAAAGGGCTTCAGAGACAGCAAGGCCTTGCAGACTGTGGCATCCAGCATCAAACTGGGAGTGGATTTAAGTAAAATAAATTAAATTGGTATAGAAAATCTGTTGAATTTTAAAACAAAGCAGAATTCAGTGGGTGGGAAATATTTTCACTGATTCCATTCTTCCACTCACTTTTCCTCTGCACTATCTTACATTTTCTTATGCCTTTTCCTTCTCTTTTGCCAAATTATTATTATTATAATATATTATTATGTATTATATATTTATTATTATTATTGTTGTTGTTATTATTATTATTATTATTAAAATAATAAATGGGGGCTGGGAAATAGGAAGAAAGAAAAGGGAGAGTAAAATGAGGAAAAATGGTATACCTAATTTGGAAAGCCACATGACACTGCCATCCTACCTCAAAAAAGGACAGGTTTAAGAATAGACTCAAAGGATTTGACACTTTCCTAAAAATACACATGTTCAAGGAGCAGTGGAAGAAACTAAGACTCTTCATCTGTGTATTCTCAGAAGGATCAATTATTTTGCTGCCTTTTCACCAAGTGACGACAAGTGAACTGGAGACCCAGAACCCAATGCTAGTGTAATGCAGATGACCTACAGCTCTACCCATCTACAGCACGGCTACAAAGAAGGTACAACGTGTGAAGAAGAGCTCATGGAGCAACTGGCTAAAGCAGAAGCTGAGCAAGAAAAAGGTGATGTTGGCAGAGGACAGAAAGCATTTTGAGGACTCATTCACAGTCAAGGTATGCAGCCGCGGTTGGTCACTAAACACTAATCTGATAAAGAAACTGTTATTCACAAATGATATTATCTTCCATTAGCTAGGAAATTCCTTTTCTCTTGGATGAGGACAACAATCTCTCAGGCAGGTGATATCACAAGCTTTTAGTGCTAAGAAGTTCCAACACGGAGAAAATGCAATAGTGTATATGCTCTGGAGCTCAGCCTAACTAGACCACAAATCTGTTTCCTATATTGTAGATCAGCCTCCATATCATTTTCTATTCCTCTCTTCAAAGCAGTCCATTGTCTGAACGGTGGATAAATAAAAGATCACTTAAAACCCTTGAAAAAAGATCACAGTCTGCAGCTTCATTTCTCTGGCTTTTCTCAGCAAGAGTAAAATTTCTTTTCATGGGAAAATGAAAGGGGAAAAGTCCCTTAGGAATTAAGAGTAGCCAAATGTCATTATCTAATGTTGCAAGTACCTGGTACATTTCTTTGAGCAGCTTTAAAAATATACACAGCAACATGCGTCCACAATGCAATTTTCTACTGCTAGGGAGCAGACAGCACAAAAGCCAACAGCTTACAACTGATACTAATTTGGCTGCTTGCACAGTAATGGAAGGTGCTCAGACAGTATGATACTGAAAGCAGTAAGGACCTGTGTTGAATGGAAAGACTCTTTTTCTCTGGTGTACTGCCATAAAAATAATTTAAAAAATTGGTGGTATATTAAAACATTTTGTGCTTACATTTTTCTCTTCCTTATTTTTTAATTAATTTTTCAAGCTATAAATATGGCTTGCATGTCAAATTGGTGGCTTGCTCTAGTTTTACTGCAGCTGTAGCATTTGTCAGAGAACAGTGACCCTGTTTTCAGGGTGGTGCAGGATTTATGTTAAAAAACATCTCTGTAATGCTCAACCCTTCTTACAGCTCTGTCTAGGATACAGCTATAAATTAAATGAATCAGATTTGTGACTGTTGGCAAGAAAGATGGCACAGCAATTTGTTGCATTGTGTTTGGTCACTCTGTAATTTTAAGACAGAATGTTTTCCTCATCATGGTGGAGAGGAAGAGTAATGAGAATTTAGAGGAATCTAGAACCTTTAGATATTTAGATTTAGATTCCAGGTTGGATGTAGACACTGTCCACCATGCAGATTCCTGCATTGAAGCATGAGTTTCTTAAATGTCTCTGGTCTGTAAGACACCACAGTACCTTTTGATGTCCTTTTCATGCCAATAAAATGTATCATTTCTTAAGAATCTAGACTGATATAATGGTGGCAGCACTGGTCCAATTTTCTGTTTGTCATTACATGATATAGAGCTACCAACAATTGATAGAGAAAGGAAAAACTAATTTTAAGATTTTTAACCTGTTCCCATTAACAATCACTCATTAAAATAAAGAAACTGAACTTCCATTCTACTGGTCCTGAAGACATCTGGATCTTAGAGAGTTAGAGCAAATTTCTGCTGGAATTTCCCTTAGGACTGCAAGTCTTTCAAGCAGAACCTAGTGAGGTAAAATGACTACAGGCAATGCTGGCTGCATCTCCTGTCCATTAGAAATTATTTGTTCTAAAAAGAAAAAACAAAAAGATGATGAAGGTAATATTTAGTGAAACGGAATTTTTGCTGTGTAACACCTAGCATCCTAGAAATAGACAATACTCACATCAATTTTGAAATGTGATATACTTTCTGGAGAATAACTAAATAAAACAATGCTCAGAAGACTTTAAGCCAACACTGTCTTGCTGAAGAATCTGGGCTAGACAACCTTGTATGATTCTATTAAAAGCAAATTAGTATTTGGCAACCATTACAGAAAAAAAAAAAAGAAAGAAAAAAGAAAACATCTGCTAAAAGAAAATGAGATAGCAACATCTGTATTATTTAAAGGGATAAACTTAATTGTAAAACAGAAAGGTCCCATAAAACACTCCAAAATGAACTGCATTAAGTGAGGAGAGTGGTGGATGAGATGTGATAAAATTTTCATTGAAGTCAGGAGGGAAAAGAATATCTGAATGAGACTGAGCACTGGAAGAGTTGGGATATAGCTATTTTGAGAGTGGACTGTATGCTGAAGGACTTACACAACTGTAGTGCAAACTGAGAACTTTGAAATGAATTGCAACCCCTACCAGCTCCAGTGGGTTTGGTTCTGGTGCTTAGGCAGTATTTCTGAGCAGCTGAAAGGCTGACTGAAAACCAGAAACAAAATTATTTATAGGAAATACACTCCATTATAATGGAAAAACTCACCCTTTTTACTGCAACAAGAACAGCACAAAGACCAGTTTAATTATTGATCCAAAATCGTGGAGTCTACTCACTGACTACAAAAGGGTCTGGAACCAACCTTAACTGGAAGCAAAATAAATCCCAATATTGTTTAAAATCAGGTTTACACTTATTTTAAAAATTTTCTTATGCATCTCAAAATGTGGAAAACCTTTAGACTTGTTTATTTTTTAATATAGATAATCTGCTGAATATATTATTGTTAATTTATCAAAAGGCATAATTTTAGATATACAAAAACTTTGCACACTTCTTTAGTAGTAGAACTGTTGAATGCTGTCTGCTTTGACCCACAAATGATCATATCTTCCAGAGCTCTACACAAAGAAACTTCCAGTTGTCATAACAACCTACTGCAGCTTTTTTGCTACATAGAGAGCTTGTATTTGCCTTTGATACTATTAGTAACAATTAATATCTCCTGAAGTTTAAAAAACAGGGATATTATTTAAAAAGGAAGGGGGAATTAATATTATTTTTTTAAAATTCCCACAAAACTCAGCTTTCAATTTTAAATCTTCAGACAGTGGTCTGCAGAGATGCTACATTGCATCAAGTCATGTTTGGAGGTAAATCTATTATCCTCCATTTTTATACAAAATATGTAGGTTTCTAATAATGTCTGTGTAACATGACACTCAGAATATAAATAAGCCTAAATTAACCTTTAGAAAAATCTTCATGTGTTTTCCTAAGTAACAAGTTTACTAGACAAGTCCCTGAATGCTTCAGTCTTGTCAAATGAAATAGTGAATCATTATGAAAGTCCCATTTAAGCTGTGACCTTAGCGATCATTCTGTTATAAATGTTTCAGATTCAGCAGTCAATTTAGTAGGAAAGGATCAGTATTGCTCTGTTTATATTCTTACATTAATACTAAAATAGAATAGAACATCTTAGCCATTGCACTACACAAAATTACAAACTGGATCCACTTGAGTCCCTAGAAATGGTTCACTTATGAATTATCACCATGTGAGTCTTGGTAGTACCTAGAGATGTCACCTTGAACAGGGTCTCATTATGCAAGATTGTATACCAATGCACAGAAAAAGACAGTGCTTTCCTAATTTTTAAGGACAGTTAATGGTGGCTGCAGAAGAAAGTGCAGGAATTCACCAAAGGTTAACTAACAAGGTAATGGCAGAGCTGCTAACAAAGGACATCTTATTTACAGTGAAGTCTGTCACTTAGGTCAGACAGTTTTCAATTGATTTGCACAGGCATACTGTATTATTCCATGAATTGTGCCCACCATTTCTAAAATAGGGCAAAATTAATGCATACATTTTTCTCTTAAGATTATTTTAATGTTAGTATGACAGTTTTAGAAGAACTTGGAAATCAGGCAAATATCCACCTAGCAGAGGCACATTGTAGCAAGAAATAACAGAAGAATTTGAGGTCTCTGAAGGTATCTGTTCCAAGAGTACAGCCCAGACTACTGCTGCAATGCATTGCTATTCACAGACATATCTGCTTGCACTGGAACAAGAAACTCTTTATCAGCAATGTCTTCAAAGAGATTTAGATATATAAGGCAAAATAATTTTAGCACTTTAAAAAGTAAGTCACTTAACATACGGAAAATAAATCATGAACATCAAATAATTATAACAAAGTTCAAAGTCTCAAACATCCAGATTCTTAAGCATATTTTGGTTTAATATTCAGCTTCTCTATTTGTACATGTGACTAGTGGAAATTATTTCTGTGATTCAGGTAGTGTCTAGAGAATATTTTGGTGAATTTATTTAAAACAGACCACTGAATAGTTATTGTTACTATAAACTTTGATAACATCTATTCCAATCAAAATTTAGAAGGATTAATGTGAAAAGATCTATATCATTCAGGTAAGAAGGCTTATTTGTAATTTTGCATCTGTGGCTTAATTTTTTTTTTTAATAATTTGATATGTCTATCATATGTCTCAAGCCATTAGGCAGAAATCATCTGAAGAAAGAGAAGCAGCAGTATAAGCAGTATAAAAAACCCACAAATGTTATATACCTTACCTAGGTTACATATAACCTAAAACCTGATATTTTTCCTTTTTTTTTTTTATTATATTTGACTGCTACACAGATGACATATTTCAGAACAAATGGGCTCATTCCTGACAATAGAGGAGAATTATATGAGCCATTTTTGTTGGCTGTACCACAGACTTCTGTCAGATTCACACCTTAAAATTTGCACATATGCAATGGAGAGCTGAATTTGTGCTTGTAGTTAACATAGCTTTCTTCATGCACAAATGAGCCCAATCCCTCATGAATAAAAAATATCTTCTCCAAATATGTACAAGCTATTACAGATTCTGGCTCAACAATGAGGCTTGCTCTGTTTCTGAAACAGACATATTAATAAAGTCCATTAAAATTGCAGAACTCACACTCTGCCAAACTCTAATGGATCCTGGAAGGCAAAGGACCTGAGATGCATTAGCACAGACCCTACCTCTTTGGGGAATCCTGTTTGCTTCAATGAGTAACCATAAGTTTACAGAAGTCTGTATTAGGACATACTGAAAAAGCCCTAAATTTACAAGAAGAGAGTAGTGCTGTATTGTTTTCTGACTGCATTGAAAAGGTCTTGAAAATCTTTGTGTTGACAACAGAAAGCATTCACCAGCCCTTTAAACTGTCACCATTCACATTCAAGTGAGAGAGGAATAAATTCATCTAAAACAAGAGAGTGTGAAGAGGATTTATGCATTTTAAGCCACATTGTCTCTGAGCAGGATAATGTTTGTAACACACAATGGGATGGCACAGTCCCATAGAAAACATGGAAGCATTCCAGAAAGTAATTCCAGTAAAAGCAATTGATTTCTGATGTGTTAAAAGGTTCTTCTTGTCCCCCTGTTATTTGCAAAATTAATGCACTTACTATGTTAATTTGAGAGATTTGTAACACTTCAGCAGCTTTTATGAACTATGATTTAAATGAGTCCTGGAATTACCAACGTGAAGACAATAAATTCTGTGCAGTGGGCAAAGTGACTTGTAATGAGGGACCTAAATACAATGTCTGCTTCAAAAGCTCATAGAACTACTTTTCAACCTAAGCTGCCGCTGACGTGTCAGCTATGTATGATACTTTTAAACGTGCTCTTCACTTTTTCCCCCTTCTTTGCCATGTTCTCCTACTCCTCAATCCCTTCCAGAGATCCTCCTCATGTCACCCTGCTCCAGTGTTTAAGGGAGGTCACTCACATTTCTGCTTGTGATTTGCTTCTCTTTTCTTTCTCCATCTGCTGCATTTCATCAGTCAGAAAGCCATGGTGGTGACAATGACAGTCATGTAAGCAGAGTCTGATTCCCACAAGACAAAAAGGGTTAAATGACTTGCTTTCACTCTTATGCTAAAGTAAGGAGATGCAAAAAAAATCTTTTGAGTTTATCAGTCAGTTCATTCTCTGGTCAGTTCCTGCAGCAGCACATCATCGGGACTCTCCAAACCTTCACGCTGATTATAAAGTCAGCCCTTAACATTACTTAAACTAGCCTTTAGTTTCCGGCACATACAAAGCAAAACCAGAAATTCTGCACTTCGCAGTTCAGACTTGCCTGTCTATAAAGACAGTAAAGAATGGGAAGAGCTTCACATGCAAGGTACTGGAAGAACCCATCATTACTACTCCAGACTTATTTACAGTGCTGAAATATCACACCTCGCTTTGGATTCAAACCTTTAAAAATTATTTTAGAATTAAAATTATGGCAAGAACAAGCACAGAGAAAGTGAGAATCACGTTCTCTTTTTGCCTTTCTGGGTCTTGCAGATCTGTCACTAAGCTTTCTAATAGAATAGCAAACACTAGTAGCATTAGGACAATAGAGCATGACCTTCTCTGCTATCGGATTTTAAAAAACCCTGAAACAGAACTACCCCAGACTTTACTTAGTAAGAATTGATCTACATCATGGTAGTTCAGTTTCCAGTTCAACAGACAGGAATATATCATATGCTGCTTTGGATCAATGAAAGCCCATGCTCATCCACTAAGCACTCAATACCCTGGAAAATTTGCATGTCCTATAGATTCTGTTCATTTGTATGGCTAATTAAAATGAGGAGAATGTGCTATTGATCTAATTATGAAACATATGCATAATTTGGGATGCATAGGGGATAAAATGTGGTGGCTGCACTGTTATGCCTTTCAAAGTCATGCCGTTGTCTTACAAGATAGAGAAGGATTTATGGGTATGCCACTTTCACTGATGCCAGCTGACATACAGACACAAAAATAAATGGAGTCCTTGTCAAAGGGCTCCATTTCCCCTGTTAAGCCAGAGGGTGCTGTGCCTGGAAAACTGTCCAAGCAAGAGGGGGTTGGCAGGGGGACTGAAGAAAGAGCATGCAGTTCATCCACCACTGCATGTGTATCAGAAGTAGGAACTGATATGGAGAGGAAACTCTCTGGAAATTTGACAATGAACAGTTACTCAAAACGCTGCAGCTCCAGTGAGGACAGCTTTGAGTTACAGGGTAGCACAAGATCAGAAGCTAAAAGCTTTGTTAAAAGCAAAAATAAGGATGAAGGCTATCGACCCCATCGATCAAAGCACTGTCAGAAAGGGGGTGAAAAAACCCACGGACTGGAGCACTCTTCTCTATATCCAGCAGAAGTGGGAAACACAAGCCAAAATCAACAGAGGCAGAAGACTCCTCACAAGAAAAGTAGTTCCTCTGCATCTGATTTGAGCTTGGTGAGTCAAGGATCATCAAGTTCACTGTCTGTTGTGGAAGAAAAAATAGAAGCTAAACTCAAATTCTCTCAATTTATTAATGAAGTTACTTTCAGAGTGCTTGATCCCATGAGCCTGAGGGCATACCGAGCTGCTAAACTGAAAAATACCTTTCCATCCAGTGTGAGAAGCCTCGATGATTTGCACATTAAGAGAAAGTCTCCAGAAAGCTGGAAAGAGAACATTCTAGATGGGAAAACCCATCAAGAAGTAGACTTAGACAGTCTGAGAAGTGCCGACATTGTGGTTGGAGCACGAACGCGCAAATTAGAGAAATCCTTGTCCCTGGATACAAGTCCCTCTCTCAGCTCATTTGATAATGGTGCCACATGCAGAACAAGATCTGGCTTGCCTGTAGAGATTATGATTTCTCAAAGCAAAGAAATGCCAGCCACAAAATCTGCGACTCTGCCTAGAAGTACAAGCATGGTGAGCTCTCTCTCAAATCACTTTTTTGAGTGGTATGTGATAAGTACTTGTGCATTAACGTGATTATTTGAGAAGTGTTTCTGTCTTCCTGGGTGGGCTCTTACTGTGTACACAAACTTTTCTCCAGGGTGGAACAAACATGGAGGGTTTATTTTTAGTAGCTGAAGAAACCAGCTCTAGGAGGTATGGGAGGAAGGAAAGACAGCATACAACTAGACAAGACAGTATACAACAGGATTCTTTTTAGTTTGGTGTCTTAAAGGAAGATTTTATGAGATCAAACAAGAAAGGTATTCCTGCACTGCAATGAAGCATATATATAACCAGGTCAGCTCACTATGAGCAGTCAAGGCACCCTCAGAAAAGGGTGAAGAGGGTACTGTGACAGACTACTCAGGTAGTCAAGCTCACTATCTTAGAACTTGCTCAGGTATCTCTACGCTAAACAGGCATGCTCAGTTACTGTGTTTGACTACTAGCAAGAACTCTGACATCCTGAAAATGCTGATAAGGTTTGTGTATTTGGAGTTAATACAACTAGATTGATAATTTCTTTCCTGATTTTTCTGAAAAAAAACCCTGAAGAACTGAAAAAGAAAGAAAAAAAGGCTTAAGTTTTCCTCTCTGGTCTGGCCAAAAATATTTATATTTTCAATTTTTTCTTATGAGATTCTTTGTTTGGTTGAGGAAGAGATATTTACACCTGTGGAGTGGGGCAAGGGGAAATTGTTGGGTTTTGCTTGCATGGCATTGTCAGAAATCCTGAGTTCCAAACCTTGAACTGATATATTATGCTATTATGTCTCCAGAGCAGTAGTTGTAATCCTGCTAAAACAATAAAGGTCCAGGAACTGTTGCTTAAAACTATACACATGTATGCAGATGTTGCTAAAATGGGAGCTGCTACAGCTGCATTATTCTTTAAAAAGTCTATTCAAATTTAGAAAGAAAAGGTTGTCTGTTTTCACAGAGGACTGTAGCAAGTGGGAGAACATCCTAGTTTTAAGAATTTCATGCAGTCTTCAGTAACCCAAGCTTAGGATTTTATAGAATGTCCATGGATGTTTTAATCATCACCTATCAAAGATGGCTGGAGGGAGAAGAGGTGAAAGATGATGAAACACAGAGAGAATTTGCACACTGTGTCATGTCACAGCTCCACAATGGCAGCTGCCCTGCAAAGGGGTCAGAAGGCTCTAGCCTGAGCCCATGGCAGGGTACGCTTTTTTCACATTTCAATTAGCCATCTGTCAGAGCATCTTTTCCAGTGGACTTGCTCATACTGTACACATTGGAATGTCCAACCGATCGAGTACTAACTGACTAAACACTCCTGAGTGCTCTGTAATTCCACTGAGTTAATGTAGGCATCAGTCTACTCCAATTTAAGTAGCTGAAGAAACCAGCTCTAGGAGGTATGGGAGGAAGGAAAGACAGCATACAACTAGACAAGACAGTATACAACAGGATTCCTTTTAGTTTGGTGTCTTAAAGGAAGATTTTATGAGATCAAACAAGCATCAGCCTGCTCTAAATCTAGTCATTCAAATTAAACACAGTGGTTACCAAGCATTTCACCTCAACAAACAATGCTTCAGACTGCAAAGCTCAACATGAGAAAACAAAGGAGAGGCAGGGCACAAAACAAAAGCAAAACACGTTCAGCCACATGCAAAAACTTTGACTTCAATGCAATTTATTCAGTGCAAGTCCTCACCTGAAGCATGCCTAGTAAGAAGCAAAAGGATAATTGTATAGACAGTCTTGGGTGCCATTATTGTAAAGATATTTAAAAAGTATTTGGTTATGTAATGTTCACTTGAATACGCATATAGAATATTGCCTAAAACTGTTTCATGTTTTAGTTGCCAAGTTATTATTCATATGCAGAAGATAATCTTTGTGACAAAGAAATTGATCTGGTTACATTGACTTAGATATAAAAACAGGATAACACAGGTATAGCAACACACATCCTGAAGAACATGAAATAACATGCTTGAAGGTTTGAGGTTAGGAAAGCTGCACCTAATTAAAAAAAAGTGACTTAGAAGGGAAATGTTGTGACATTGCCTCCTGTCTGTTATGTTTTCTGAAAAACCCTGAGGTGTCCACAACTGTATCTGCACTATCTTTGATATGTCTATATTGGATCCAGACCCACTAAAGTGATTTTCAACTTTCAGACTTCTGAGAACTGGTCAAAATGTTCGGGGACATTTCTGTAGCAAGAATTTATCGGTTTGCAAACAACTGCCACTGAAATGAAATCTCACGAAGAAACCACCTTCACTGTAGGTCTATGCAGAGGAATTTCCAGACAGCTAGCAGTATCAAAAAGGATGCTCCATTTAGTGACTGAAGTTAAAGGGAATTCTGATGGGTAGCAAGCAATTACCAAATATGATGGGCATGACGTTGCTATGGTCTAAATATTTTAGTAACCTGGCCAGCAGGATGATATTATTTCCCATTTCTACATATTGATCTAAATTTGGAGTCACTGGATAAATAAGCAGGAAAGCAAAATGATTTAACTAGATGAAAGCAAGCTTCTGAATCCACACCAATGTAGAAGAGGGTGAGCAATTTGAGGCTATGTCATACTTCTGGGCTGAAACAAAACGACCAGTTCAGTAGGCTGAAAAATGCAGGAAAAGTCTGAAAAGGGTTGTACACAATGGAAAGTTTCTCAGAACTGGGACACATGCTTGTCAGAGTCTGTCAAAGGACAAATCAACAGAGACAAATGTGGATGGGTCCAAACAATACATATTTTCCTCAGATACAGGGTATGTTTCAAAGAAAGCTAGGGATGAGAGGAGACTGGTCTGTGTCTTTTAATACACATTTTATCTTAAATACATTTGTTTCAAGTAACCAATGCCTTCAGAAAAGCTTTGGATACCACTGCTATTGTTCCAGGAGGAAACTATGGGTAAAAATTTAGTTCTTGAATAGTCATACAGGAGACTGACTTCAGACCTGAGTAAGTCTGCAGCATCTTGAGATTTGAATCAACCTCAGTATTACATTTCAGTTAACTTTAGTCATACATGAACAAAGATCAGCTTTCCAACTAGATCTCATCTTTATGTGTCTACTTTTGCCTGCACAAGGGACCATATAACAGAATATTAGACATTGATTTATCTCGATCACAGGAAAGCAGTCCTGTTTCTTTCTTAGAAGAGCTCTGTCTTTCCATCTTATGAGAAGCTATCAGCAGTACACATTCTGTGTGCAAGAGATCTTAGAAGCAATTAATTATTGACCTCATCATTGCAACTATGTGCATACACATCCTCAGGAATTGTGCACTTGTGACCTAACGCCATGACATTATCTCATCACACAGAATAAGCAAGGTCAAGCCTGATCAATACAAATGACTTCCTAAGCTGCAATATCCCCTCTGAGTTGCTAGCAGTACAATGTTGCAGTTTGGCGCAGGGGATGTCTTAAAAAACAAGCTTGGGCTGGGATAATGGCACTTCTACAAAACATTTTGGAAGTTAAGCCTTCAGATGCTATAAAATGTGCCTGAAACAGGCAGGTGGTAAGAGGGCAGAAAGATGGCCTTGCTCCATAGGAACTAACCATGCTTACGGAGCCATGTCTGAGAATAATTTAGCTGCATTAGCTGCAAAGCTGCAACAACAAAGGTAGAGCCAACAACAATGGCTTATTACCTAGACAGCATCACTGCATTAACACAGACTCTTTCTGAACCCTGAGTGATGTGTCTGTGTGGCAACACATTAGGTGGGCTTCTCAGCTTGGTCTGGCACCAGCTTCAGGGTTTCTTCTATATTTGACATACTGCAGCTACCAAGCTAACTGCATCCCTGCTTGTCTCACATCTCCATCTGTATTTTGTCTCTCAAATGAATTGCACAAGTCTCATCACCCAGCTTAGGCTGATGCTACAGTCACCTGTCAGGACAAGGCACCTGGAAAGTCACTGATGCAGTCATGCTGCCTCCTGTGTGCTTTAGTCTAAAGGGCCAAACTTTGGGTCCATATAAGCAATTCAGTTCCCTCCTGTAGCCTTAGCAAATTCATCCGAAAACAAAGTATTCATTCTTGCTCTGATTTCAGTCAAAATATGCCCTAAAGTATTTAATTTCTATAGCCCTTGACACAGAAGGGGACAAGTGCCTGTTACAAAGGCTTGCATCCTTATAAAACGCAGACAAGTGAAGCACAAGCTAGAATAACACCCCTTTTCATTCCTTTCACAAGAAATTAATATTACAATAATTATTGTAAAGAAGAAATATGACCAGTGTAGACATTTATATAAGATTGAGAAGATTCAAATCCTGATGATGTATATATCTAATCCAGGTAGGCTGTTTAATTCTTAAGGAACCCTATAGGTAGCCTACTGAAGTAAAGTGTCATAGACATTAACAAAAACAAGGAAAGTGATACTAATTTCTGCTCTTTCTGCTGTCTGTTATGCATGAGGATTCCTGCTGTTCATTACAGGTACTCTTGCAACAATGCCTTAGCGTGGGGATGGCTCTCTGAAGGTGCAGAGGCGTCTTTAGAAATTATAGCCTGACACACCTGAACTTCCCAGGCATGAAGGAACCTAAGGCAGAGTAAGACTGTCCTGCAAAGTCTGTGGTAGAATGTCATAACAGTAGAACATGCAACTAATCTTCCATTTATAAAGAAACTCAATTTCTAGAGCACCCAAGTTCTAACAGAATCTCACTGAAAGAGAAGACAACATGGTGATTTTTGTTGGTCTAGGCCAAAGCTCTTTTATACAAGAAGGCTTCCAGTCCTCTTTCAGCCCTTCCAGCCTGCCACCATGCTGTAAAAAAGACAATTGCTTTGTTCTTGGACGAATGACAAATCTTTCATTTTCATTTACAGTACAGTGTTTACAAGTAAGATGTGGGTCCAAATACATTATAAGGGGAAGTATCTATTATTTCACTGACTCATGCATGCAATATGCTAAAAGAGAAATAGTAAGAGGTGGCACCAGAAGCGCAGAAAGGTGAAGTGATTTGTCCAGGTCAATGATCAAGCCAGCAGCAGAACACAGGCCTGAAAATCCTTCCAGTGTCCTATTTTCTGGTCCATGGCTGCTCTTTCAGGCAAGGTAGAACTACACTTAATAGCAGAAACAATGAAGCTCTGATCCTCAGCTCTGGTAACTCAAGGTTACCAGAGGAAGGTAAGAAAGAGAACAGTATCAGGTGCTTCAATTCTTTAGCACATGACATGCACATGATGGAACATGCCACATGGCCACCTTTCCTGGCATCCTGGCCTCCCTCTTGCCATGCTGCCTCGTATGAAACTGCTTAGAAGTTTGCTCCCCCTCTGCCTTGTAAATTGGAGGTGACCATCAGGCAGTCAGTAGTCTAAAAATGTTTTGTCAAAATAGGTATTAAAATACATATAATCATATAATCATAGAATCATTTAGTTCCTTTACCAAAGACTTGATTGAGAGAAGATATCAGTCACTTCTTTTCACCAGAGACATCAGACAAATACAGCAATTTTCAGACTTAGTAACTTTAAACTCATTATTATATGAAGTGAGCATAGCCACTGAGCTGCTAGCAATATAAACCATAAAAACCTCACTGTGTTTTTTTTAGTTCATCTGCAGATCCCTGAAAACAGTATCTGTGTCTGGTAATACTGTTTAAGAATCACAGGTCAAAACAATTGAATTTGGGTGTGGAAAGCAGAGTACCACATCTTCAGCCAATTGGGGCTGCTGTTCCTCGGTACTTCCAAGGATTCATATTGCATCATTATAACCTTTCTCCTTCTGATACCAACACTGACTGTTTTTCCAATTCTATACACAACTATTACGAAATTGTCACTCTGGGTGCAGCAGTAATGAGTAGTATTGCAAATGTATGCAGATGTGTACACTTGGCGCTTCCAGGATAGATATATAAGCTTTATAACACCTCATAAGTGTTAGGCAGCCAAATACTCTAAGCTATAAAATCTGATGGTCAAAGAAATGGTAGTGTTTTCTGACCCTTACTCCATCTGAAATCAAAGACAAACCTCATTTTCCACTGATCGAGCTATCTTGAATATCTCCTCAATCTCTGAGAGCTCTTAGCCATGCTAGGTTTGAAGCACGTAGTAGTATTAGTCATACCAGCAGCAGCCAAGCTGGGGCAAGATGGAGCTCAGCAAAGACTAACAGTCCAAGTATTTACCCAACTTCATCAGTTAAATATAGAGTTCTGAATCTTCTCTTTCATTTTGTTTGTGACATTTATGGTACAGTCACAAGACATAGGAAGCCAAGAAGGCCATGTGCAATTTCATCTATAGTTAACTTAACACCTCTTGTCCCGACAATGTGGCATTGACTCCTTTTCCCACTGCTAAGAGCAGTGCAGCAGCCATGTACTGTAGGAGAGATCAGCATAATGTTTTTAGAGCAGCAGATGTGACATCTTTTTACAAGCAACAGTATGAGCAGATGGTGTTTAGAGAGTTCTCCTTGCCTGCTCTAAAACACCTCCGTTGGGTCACTAATGGATCCTTCGTCTAGTCGAACACAGTGCATAAAGCTACAATGTTCCCAAGATGACGCATATGGTCATTTACAGCTTCTCAGCTCATCAAATACAAATTAGATCAAAATCTTCTTTACAGAGCATAGACATCTATAAGCCAGCACACTCAAAAGTGTAAGCTGTTTATTCAAGACAGGATAAAATAAAGATAGTCTGAGCTGCTTGACAATAAAAAGAATATTTTTTCAATGAAATTAAGTATCTCACCAAAAAGCCTGCAATTTTTGAAGTGAGGGTTGTCCTCCCTCCCTGCCACCCCCTCCTCCCCATTTTTAGAGAAGAAGGGGAGCAGCAAGTGAGTCAGGAAGGAGATGTTTGGATAAAGGAACAGACATTCTTATAATGGGGAACTTCTGCACAGGATTCAGGGCTCCACCCAGAACACAAAACCATTTTCCAACCAAAGCTACTATTTGCCTTCAGAGGGGCAGCAACTCAGCCAGACAAAAATGCTGAGCACATGCAGTTCAGATTGATGTTGCTATCTCTTGGCACCAGCCACAGGAAAGCAACACTGGCAATCAAAAATTTTTAGAATTCCTTTTCCAGTGATTTTTGTTAACAGGACTTTTCCCCTTCCTTTGAGTTTGAAAATCACTTCTCAGTTGCACTCTCTATCTTTGGGTGCCTTTAGAAAGAAATGGTACTTTCAGAGTAATGGAAGTACAACAGGCTTATAACAATTACCATCAACAGACATGCCTGAAAACTGCTGAGCCAGACAAGGGAAGGCAAAAGAGCAAGAGGTAGAAAAGACCAATAGATCTTTCTTCTCTGGCCCAGGTTTGGTCTCAAAGCCTTTCTGTGTAATTCATGACAAAAGATTTTAAAGGTGTTTCAACCCATTTTTCATTTCTTCCTTCAGCCAGCAGCCCGTTTGTCATGTTTACAAAATGGTGTTTTTTGCCCTGCCATAGCATGGCTTTGGTATATCACAGAAGCAGACCTCAGCAGGTAGTGACTCCTTCCAACAGACATATGCAATAATTAACACAACCATTTTGCCTGGTCATAGTGAAAATCTCTGAATTCTAACATGAGAAGATTCAAGTGAAAGGTAATGCCCAGAGCCAGAGTTTGCTCTGATTTATTTTTCACTTGTGAGTGACTGATATTTTTGCCCCACTCATTGTAAGGTTTTCGGATCTATTAAAATTCTGCTCACTGACATACTGCATGCAATTAATAGAAACATAGGCATAACCTTGCTCCTCTCCCCACCATGCTCTAACGTCTAACCTGAGTCAAATAAAAGTTCACTTCTTAATATGAACCTAGCACAGCATGCATTTAGGGCACAGAAAAGAGGGAATCAGTATTGCATTACTCTGCCAAAGCTGCACTTGAAATACTCTGTTTTCTTTGTAGGTCTTGGTGCTCCGTGGGTTTGAATCTCACATCAGAAACTGTAGCATTAAAACTCTGAGACTGGCAAATTTCTAGAGCAGAAACTTTCATGAGTTACAGGATGGATTGAAGGGTTTTATACTAAATGTAGGCCTCAGAAATGAAACCTACTGGCCCTGGCACCATCGCTCATGTCTCAGAATATCAGGAACTGCTGGCTTTGACCTCAGGTCTGGTAAGGAGAAGCAGGACCCCATTTGGGAAGCTGTTTTGTATTTATAAAATACGTACTTTTTCATAAAACTCTAAAAAATGGCATTTTCACCGACTAGTCAGACATTGACTTCCTCTTTGCAAAGGGGCTTAAATCTGACCTTCTCAGATGAAACTCTTCAGTGCCAGGAGTTTTAGATGACAGGAAAACACATCTTGTGGATAAGAAAGCAGCAGCAGATGCTATAAAACTTGGCTTTAAAACAGTCTCCCGTGATATTCTCATAAGCAAGCCAGGAAAATATGGGGAAAAATATTAAAAGGTAGATGCAAAACTGATTGGAAAATCTTATTGAGAGGGTAGTTTATAATATTCAGTTGTGCCTGGGGTCTCAGGGGGACCAATACGATTTGGTATTAGCAAGCTGATGCATTTGCTTTGAGATATCATTGCTATCTATCTAGAAAGAGTACATAAAACATGCACTTCTGCTCCTTTGTCCTATTTGGAAACTACAATAGCACCCCTGTGCTATACCCCTGTGTAATACTCTTGAGAGGATGCTTGTGAAATTTCCAAAATGCTGGCTTCCCAAGAATAAGGAGGAACTTAGCAAGTTTAAAGGAAGCTCTCCCATCTCTGAAAATCAGCCATGGTGGTAAAGCCTTCAAGACTTTTTTCTGTGTCATAGAAAACTTATTCAGTACCTAGAACAGAGAGAAGTCGTTTAAGCATCCCACTGTGTGTCCCATCCCTCAAATCACCACTGTATCTACAACTAAATTTGTTTCCTTTTTCACTACCAAAAGGATATTCCAGAACTTGTTCGGAGCTTAGTGTTGAAAAAACTCGAGTGAGCTGGATACAACAACATTGGAGTACCTATCGCTGAACAGCTAGCTCGTAGACTGTAGTCTGCAAAGCCTTCTGTTATGACACTGTTGGCCAACAGCTCTCAATTTCTGACAGTAAATTCAATACCCCCCAAGATAAATAAAAATTATTCAAATGCACATCTGTATCTGTTGAGTTTATGAGCTGTTTTCATTAATATTTGATGTTAGCTGGGCAAGAATGATCAGTGACATGACAGTCTCTGCCTCCTGCTCCCTGCTTGGATAGCAAGAGCATTTAAATGAAAGAGAATCAGGAATAAATACTAGGCCTGTTCATACAGCAACACTTGTTCTCTTGAAAATAAAGAGACATTTCCCCCAAAGAACAGCTATTCCCTAGATGACTGTAGTAACAAAAACCTGCTGTGTGAACATGGTTAAAATGAGCGGCTATTGAGGATTCAAAAACCAGTTCACACCACTTGTTTCGACAGCAGCCAGACAGATCTTCACACTGCTTGCTATGCAGCGCTGTGCTGCGAGCTCACAGAAAGTACCAGACACGTCCTATTTCTGGAGACTCAGGCTGAATCATAGTCTTGCAACAAGAAAACCGGGACTGCCTGTAAGCCAGCTGGATGAAACAAATCAGCAACAGTCACTGGTGAACAGTCGGGAGCCGGAGGGCACCTTAATGGTGCTGACTGCCAGAGGCGTCCTCCACCTTGTCCACAGCACAGGACCCCATGTCAGCCCCCCAGTGCCATCAGTCCCTGCCCCAGCGATGCCGCATCAGGGCCGGTCTCAGCTTCCTACGGCCCTACCCTGCCTGGCCACGGGCCCCATCAAGCCAGGCCCACCCGCAGGCCCACAGCCCAGCCCAGCCCTGTCGCCAGGAAGGTGCCCTATGCCCAGGGCTGGGGCTGCCCCCAGTGCCCCCTGGCTGCCCTGCTGCTGCCTGGGGTGGTGGGACAGGCCCTGGCTGCAAGGCCCTGCCTTCATGGACCCCAGGGGGGCCCCATGGCTGCTGGGCCCCAGGGAGTCCCGGGCCCTGCAGCGGGGCACGCAAACACAGGGTGGATGGAGGCAGCGCTGTGCCAGACACTCACCTCCTGCCACTCTGGCAGAGCCGATCCCTGAGGAGCAGCAGAAGATAAAATATTGCCCAGTACACGAGAGGTTATCGCAAGGAGGAAACAGAATCACCATATTGCTGTCCCTGCTCACTGCAGGGGGGTTGGGCTAGACGACCTCTAAAGGTCCCTTCCAACCCAAAGCATTCTATGATTCTATGATACTGCAAACCATACAAAACCAGATTAACTCACTCATCATAAGTAATTTACCTGGAGTAACAAATTGGTAACAAAAAAATGCTAAATTTGTCTTCATAGGTGCCCATATTAAGCAGTAAAATGCAGAAAAGACCCTTCATTTGCCTTGGATATGCCTGTCTTCTCCATTTTTCAGTTCTACTAAACCAAAATGGATGCTAAAACAGCCAGAAAAGTTACATGAGGGAAGGGTACAGTCCAGTACAATCAATGTAGTTAATTAAAAATACAATTAAACCAGAAACAGTAATGAGAATTGGAACACAATAAATAATTAAAACGAAATTAGTTTGGCTCTTTTGTTGAGCCACTCAGTCCCCAGTTAAATGTAAATGGCTTTTTACTTCATTGACAGCTACAACAGCAGACCTTATGCAGCTCTAAGTTCTCCTTCCAGTGTTAGGGTGTAAGTTCATAAGCCCCCCTTTCCCACCTTCCCCTTGCTGTACCCACCTTCCGCAACCAGTCTGCCATTCAACTCCCAGTGCTGTAAAACTGGGAGCTGGACTGAGGAGTTGCAAATACAGAGCAGGAAAGAAGCATATGGTAGTAGAAAATAACAAAAAGCCTGTTAATTATTCCAACAAAATATGAAACATTCCCCAGCAGCAGGAGGGAAGCTGTTGGCAAATTATATTTATCTGTTTATTTATGTTGGAAATAGGCAAGGGCAGAAAGAAGTAAGACTGTTCCACTCACAAGCTACTGGCAGCTTTCTTGTACCTTCCTTATAACCATTTTGGAGTGTAGGAGCTAACATTGCACGAAGCAACTTGGGAAGGAAAGAGGCTTTATTCTTCAACCACCAGGCCTTCAGAACAAATGCTGGGTACTAACATAGCTAACTGCTTCATTTCTGAGCTCAGGTCTGCAGGAATCATTTCTATAGGTTATTGTGTCTCTGTCTGATATTACCACAGCAGTGTTACAGCTCTATAAATTGTGTATTGACAGCTGTGGTCGGTTTCCTGCTTTTCTTGTATTCATTCACATCTTAAGTGTTCCTTCCTTCCTTGAAGGAAATACATCTCTCCCCTGTGTTGGGAAATGTTAGTGACAAAGAGCAGGGTGCTGAGAAGAAAGTTTCAGCTTTCACTTTCTCATTGCATAACCTCTCTAGTTCTTTGAGAAGGAAGAAACAAATGAACCCTTCTGGCTGAGTCACTATTTAATAACACAATAATTAGCTACACATCATGACAACTAGGGATTAAGTACTTTCCACTCTTATTGGACTTCTATCATCAGAAGAAAAACAACAGGTAGCCCTTCTAGTAACTCAGTTATTTTAGTACCACAGATCGATAGTTTCATTCTTGCATTTCTGAAAACTATGAAGCCTAATAGCTATAATAAATACTAGCATGTGTCCTCTAAGCTATAATGGAATTTTATGAAGGTTTATGTGCACTGCTGTAATATGTCAGGAAGAACTAGCTAACACATGTCTTTTAAATCCTTACTTCCTGTTGAACAGCAATTGTTAACACCACAGCTGCTTCAGTGCTGATTGTTGTTTTGTGTACTGACAAATATTTCCAGATAAGCATTGCTGCAAAATGTAGGCAAAATTGGACATAAATTTATAGGGTTTACCACTATGTATGAGACCTTTCTGTTAAATCTGGACAATCATGGAAACTCCTGAGACAGAGGAAAGCTTTCCTGAGATGGTCAATGCAAGGGATGGCATAATACCGGCTTTTCTTACAATTGCTTCCACTGGTTTATTGTGTATCTTTGCGTAAAGGTCTATCTTGGCATTGCCTCAGTTTCCCCAGTTATAAATAAGAATAACTCTTAATGTAATCAGTTTTGTATAGTGTTTCAAGATCCTCTCATAAAATGGATGTGTGGAAAAAATATACCTTAGAACTTTGAAGGAATTCAATGATCAATTAATTCCCTTATTTGCATAGTTTGAGGAGTCCTTATGCTAATGTATACTGGAAATTTTTTGTAAGCCCCTGTAGTGCTTACCAAATATAAAACCAAAGTAGCTGACCTATGCTGCTGTCCTGGTTTTGGATGGGGTAGAGTTAATTTTCTTCCCAGTAGCTGGCATAGTGCTGTGTTTTGGACATGACAGCTGCTTAGGAGTGTTTCTGCTCTTGCTATTCTTAAGTGCTTATGCCTTGCTTTGGTTCTTGTTAAAAACTTTTAAGAAACAGCCTGTTACTGAAAACATGATATCTTTTTCTGAACTACAAAATAGAAAAATAAATTCTGATGCGTGCTAAATTATCGTATAATCTTTATATCAGAGAGGAAATAACTTTAAGAATGTTGTGTGGAGTCTGGTCAGCAAGGTAAAGGTATAACACTGCAAGATACGTAAAGGTGAAGGTATTATTCCAGTTTGGAGGGAGCATGGGAGAAATTTTCTTGAGGCACTGAGGGACAACTGAGGCTTGTGCTTATTGTCATAATACCTCAAGACAGGGGCAACAGCTTATTTCACTCCTCAGTTTCCAAGAATTATTTAAAGTGAGCAGCCTTTTTTTCAGTGGGCAGTTTTGCATGAGTGTCACTCCCAGGTCCTTCTTTCAGCAACTAAACTAGACACACATTCACCAAAAGAATTACATGTTTCCACAAACCTCTGTACACCTTTTGTTTTTTTACCAGAACAGACAGGTTGACACTGAATCGTGAGACTAATACCTTTCTGTTATTTCACACTTAATATAGCTTATGAACCTTCTAGTCGTAACAGAATTTTACAAAGCATAGGTATGTCCCTCTAGGATGACAGGAAGAAAAAAATAGGCAGTGACTGGCTTCTAGATTGCTTCAGTTTGTTGAAAGGAAAATTTCTGTATGGCAGTAAATGGTCCTTAGGTCCAGACCAGTAAGTCTGGTTCTTTCCAAAGTTACCTATACCCTATTATCACATTAACTCATTCTTTTTCTTCCAGATCAAGGCATCATCACTGTAACCTTAGTAATGGCATGAGTGTTATATTTTTTAGGGAGATTTCCTGGGTATCAAATATAACAACATTTTCCAACAAAAGTGTTGCACATGCACAGATATGTCTGCAATGCTGTCTTTTAAGGGCATCTAAACCTATGAACATATTAACACCCTTGTGTGCCATCTAAATTTCTCTCCCTGAAGAAATTACTCCTTTGTACTTATGTAATTCCAGTTGGGCTGTATGTAACCAAAAAAATTAAATCAAGTCCGTCTATAATGTCAGTGCACTGTCAACCCCTGAAAACTTTGATCTACACAGAATGACTGCATGACGTGGCAAATTTAACTGTCTTGTCTAAGGTTTGTCCTGTCTTCCAGCAGTCGGTGCCATTTTTGCCAGCCACAGCCCAGAACTTGCAGCCTCTCTGAACTGTGAGGCTGTTGCAGTTCAGACTTAGTTCAGTCACAGACTGCACATATTTACACTTTCCTTTTATAGCTCAAAGTTAAAAATATCTTACGTTTCTATGTCAAGTACAGCACTCAAACCCCTGTAATGCAGTTTTGCGGTTAAGATACTGTGTCTGGATTAACTGGAAACTTAACTTCAGTAAAAGTGCAGCAGAACTTGCTACTGTCAGAAATCATAGAATCATAGAATCATAGAATCATAGAATCGTTTAGGTTGGAAAAGACCTTTAAGATCATCCAGTCCAACCATTAACCCACACTACCAAGTCTACTCTAAGCCAATCAAGGGCAGACTAGACTAAACCATGTCCCGAAGTGCCACATCTACCCGTTTTTTAAACACTCCAAGGGATGGGGACTCCACCACCTAAATCTACCTTTTTATTATCTTGCTTTCCATTGTCATCTACTACTTTCACAGATGATGGGTGCACCTTAAAATCTTTTCCAGTTGTCTTCTGTATTTCCAAAATTACCCGATATCTTTATACTTTCTGTATTTTTATTTACAACTGGTGCAATGGGGTGTTGTGCATTCACTTTGGGCCTGCAGTAAAATAAATTCTCTTTATTCAGTGATGCATTTCCACCTGTCTCCACTTAACAGAACGCATTCAAACTTAAGTGATAGCCATGTTAGTGTTTTATATTAACACTTTACCTCTCAAAATATCAAAAGCAGAAAATAAAAAAGAGAACTCAGTTAAAAAAAGAAACAAGTGGTAAAAGAGTTATAGCGTTTCATGCACTTCTGGCATAAAAGCCTGAAATTATTTATCACTGTGTTATATTTATTTGTGGAAAAAGATGATTTGAGGATCATGACAAATACTGTAAGTAGGAAGGTCTAATGATAGTTGTGCTGTTCTTATCAATGTATAATACATTATGGCCAGTGTGGAACTGCTCATTACTGAGACATGAAGTCAAAGGCAAAGCAGTAGGGTTTGGGAGCCTAATCTTGCAAACACTCACTATGGGGCATTGTGCTTTCTGACATGTTAGGCAATGAAACAAATACAGGCAGACAAGTATTTGCATGTGCTTGGAGTCACCACTTTTCCTTATTCTTTGGGTTGTATACCAAAACTGGATGAGATGCATGTGACAGGTACTGCTTGGAGGTAAGGGAAGAGTAGCTTTGGGACTGATTCTCAGGAGGTAAATAGTGATGGTTTCCCTGGGATCTCATCACATATGAGCTGGGCAGCCTGGCAGTCTGGTAAGCTTGCAGCATCCCCTACAAGCTTGACTCTTCCAGGGAGACAGATTCAGATCGCCGCAAACCCCTGCTGCCAGACACCGTCCTGCTCATCTCATCAGCACGGGCACTGCACTTGAGCTGCTCAGTCCTGAAATGCCTTGAAAACTGTCCAGTTACAGCTCTTGTTGTGGACATGGAGAAAGTTTCTATAGGAATCAGGGAGCAGGGCACATGCTGTGGAGGCCACATTTATCTGAGCCTTTAATTTCTTAATGGAAAAGGATGATGTAGCTTTTCCATTCTGGAGCCATGGGAGAAAACCTGGTACTGCTAACAACCTTTGTGGACAACATGATTTGCATAATTTCACCAAGAATTAGGTGGTTTAATTTCTGATGATAAAGAATGTTAAGAATTCCCTTTGGTTAAAAATAGCTTGCTCCTATGACTGGTTATTAATAGTTTACCCAGCACTGATTTGAAACATTTTGATAAATGTTCAGAACTTCACAGCCTTGTATTTGATCATTTATTTAACTAAACTGCTTAGTATAGAGGTAAGAACATCTTCAAAGCAACAGCTTGTTTAAACCTCTATCTACATAAGTTATTAGTTAGAAGTGACTTGTAATCTTTTGGTATAGCTGGTTTAAAAAATGTTCCAAAAAAACCTTGCTGCATCTTTTATTTTTTTCTTTTTTTTCTCTTTTTTTAAACAAGTCGTTCTTCCATTCCTTTTGGTTCCTTTGGAAAAAAGTCCCTTTCTTTTATGACCAGGCCTTTCTTTACCTTGTTTATACTTTTTAAATACCTTTAAAAGGTATTTAAACTTTTTTAAGTTGGCATAACTTTCTCAAGATTTCTGAATAGGAATTTTGGTAGTTCTTCCTTAATGGTGCTTTGCCTTCAGGCTGTTTATCTGATAACACATTTCCATTATTTATTTTTGTATTTCCTCCCCAACCTGCTTTTCCTTGAGTTAGCCACATATTTGAGTAGAAGAATTTATGTCTTCTTTTGCCTGGTATTAATTTCAGGCAACTTTCCATGCTTCTGTGCTCACATACAAGTTCCCAGTAATCCTGATTCTATGTCACGTGAAACTTCACATTGCACTCTCTCTCCTACCGCTGTCCTGTCATGCTTTTTATGGGAGAAAAACCCAGCTGCCCATTCCAGAAGGAAGCAACAGTGTGCTTCAGTCAGGTCCCCAGTCTGAACAGAGAGGGGCCAGGACCAAAGGACACCCCCAAAAGGAGTGGTAGCATAGTCTTCACAGAGACTAAGTCTCAATTTATGCTGCTAAATAATTGTAATAACCGATTTCTCAGTCTGAGTCTTGCATAATCACAGCAGGTTGGAAGGAATTAAACCATTTTTTTTCAAAGTTCTATAAAATATCATCACTCTGATAAGTAGTACTGTACTGTTTCTATCCCTATAGACAATGTCAGCTTCACACTCTGGCCAACATTCCCTGAAGGACTGATGAGTTTAAAAGAACAGTTATAACAGCCTTTTAAAGATACTCAATTTAATATGACACAATGCTTTCCTTTAAAAAATGTATGGAGCTATACAATAGCAATAAAACACTTTTTCAGTGAATATAGAACTGACTAACAGCTCTCTAAAGGGTTGTTTCAAAAGAAATCACCTTACAAGGATCTCAGAAATCAGGCCTTTTCATTGATGATTGCAAGGAAAACTTTTAAAATTATGATTAATTTATGGATAATGCAAACATTCACAGTGTGGTAATTAATGATGAGATCAGAGCAAAGTGATCTCACTTTTAATTTTTTGAAAGAACATTAATATAGGCAATGATAATATTATACAGCTAGGTGTAAGAAGGAAAGGTCATACTTTTAGACATGTAGATGTGGTGCTTAGTGGTGGACTTGGCAGTGTTAGATTTATGGTTGGACTTGACTATCTTAAAGGTCTTTTCCAATCTAAATGATTCTATGATTCTATGACCTGTTAAAGGTTTTGTTTTCCATTTAAACTGAATTTTTGTATCAAAGAGGGAAGATATTGCTGTGGTTCAAGACTTCATTTCATCTGGCTTCCCAAATCTTGCTTTGCATCTCATTCTCTGTGTGATAATGGGACTAGTCAGGAAATGGATTTGTGTCTTAGTGTCTCTGTATTGATACCTGTAAAACAAATGTTGTAAACAGCGCTTCCCAATATCACAAATATGCAGAGAGAAGAAAAGAACCAAGGTCTGTGAAATCTTCAGAGACAAAAGGAACTGGACTCAGTAACAAAATCACAAGCAGTCTCATATCTGTAAAACACTTATGCCTGACTATGGCAAGGAAACAGGGCATTAAATTAGGTATAAATTAAACTGAAGGAACATTTATATTGGTAGTGATCTTTGGTGTGACAATACAGTTGTGAATATCAAGCAGTGAAATTCTTGCGCAGAAATAAAAAAAAAAAAAAGAGGCTCTGCATTTGCCACATGCTTTGTAGCAAAGTAAATGGGATTTTAGTGCTGAAAATCTGCTTGAGAAATTAATCAGCCTGATAAACTGGGAACAGGCAGACTGCTAAACAGTAAAGCATATAAGCAACTACAAAGTATGTAAGGTTATTTTCTTAAAATAGCTTTCTGGATGTCCAAAAAGAGAGTCACAGTGAGAATCTGAACCTCAAGGTAGAATATTATCATCTCATACAGTTGTACCTTTCTTCTTTGAACAGTGTAAACATGAGGCACTGAGGGAAGAGAACCAGGGAAAGAAGCATTGTCACGAGTGTGGCAGAATAAAGAATCCATTGAACCAAAAAAATTCATATGAAGCATAAAATAAAAAGGATTGAGATAACTAGCTAAAATAGGGAAATGGTTAAAAAGGGCATTCAGCTAACCTGGTATTCTGTATGATTCTGTGATTCTGTGACATATCTAGGAGTAAATGGAAAATAAAAGGCTCAGCAGTAAAAGTAGAAATGTTAGTATATAATATTATATTAATATATCTACATAATTATAGTTAACATGCCAGGAGCCTTTTTTTCACATACACTGTAGGAAAATGCCAGAGCTAGTTGAAGAAAGCCCGTCCTCTGATGTCTTTTTTCAACTGGGAAAGGATCTAAATTTATAGGTGGAAATTCTGGCTCTAGTGATCTCTGTGTGACTTTTACTATTTGATTTGACTGTTTCCAGAGTTTCATCCAACAGGCATATTCCTCTGGGGTAGACAACTCACTTTAACTTCCAGTTTGATATTAGTATTTATCAGGACAGGATGGCATCACTCTTCTCTCTCTTAAACCAAAGGGGATAGCGAGGATTTGCCTGTAAGCCTTGTACTTCAGACATCACTAGAAAGGGCTGTCAGGTTCACCTCCTCTTTAGGCTGCAGTGAGGTCAGTCTAGCAGCCTGGCTATGACTGCAGAGCCAAATGAACCCTCAGAAAGAAATCTTTCATGCTGTCGGGTCATTCTTTCAAAAAGCAAAGCTGCTTTTTTCTCTTTAGAGCAATAACTGGCACATATGAAATGAGCTAGTCAAGTTTTATAGGGAGAATTAATACATTTTATTACACCAGCTGGTACATTCTGAGAAGCAAACAGAAAAGCCATGATGTTCCTGAAACTTTATTTGGAAGAAACAAAGGTTTAAACACGTAAAGAGGTTTTGTTGTTGTTTTCTTTCCCCAGCTGTATCACTTGGCCCAGTAGAAGTTCTCTTGCCCTGCAAGCGTTGCCTGTTTATATCCTTATCTTTTCAAACCCAGAATAGCTCTCCAAAAATGTGTAGTATGGATGTTGTGTACCCTTCCATATTTGGCTACCACTGTATATGGTTGTCTTCAGCTTGGTGATGACCTAAACACTCCCTGCTTTCCTAATCTTCCACATCAATGATCTCCAGAGGTGCATTTTGGAATTTACAGCTCCTGGTATCATAGCATCTAAACTAAAGGTCTAAATGTTTCACAAGAAAATGTATGAAGTGACATAAGTAGGAACTAACTTTCTAACTCCTGTCAGGTAGAATTTGGTTTATACCTTGCTGCCTGAGGATTTATATATCTTTAGATAAATGTCTAACTTTACTCTGATTCCTAGTGATCTTTTAGACTGTCCTGGTTTTGACTGGGATAGAGTTAAATTTCTTCCTAGTAGCTGGCATAGTGCTATGTTTTGGATTTAGTAGGAGAAGAATGTTGATAACACACTGATGTTTTAGTTGTTGCTAAGTAGTGCTTATGCTAGTCAAGGACTTTTCAGCTTCCCATGCTCTGCCAGGTGCACAAGAAGCTGGGAGGGGGCACAGCCGGGACAGCTGACCCAAACTGGCCAAAGGGCTATTCCATACCATATGACGTCATGCTCAGTATTTAAACTGAGGGGAGTTGGCTAGGGGGCAGCAATCACTGCTCGGGGACGGGTTGGGCATTGGTCAACAGGTGGTGAGCAATTGCATTGTGCATCACTTGTTTTGTATATTCTTTTACCATTATTTACTTTTCCCCTTATTCATTCTTGCATTATGAAGGCAGAAACTAGAGCACCTGACAATCATTTTTCTACCCATGGTTTTGTATATGTTTCTCCTAAACTTAATCCATTCGTTTTGCTGTCTCTTCCTAAAGAAGTCTTTTAACTATTTTTAGTTCCTCTTTCAGAAAAACTTTCTGTTTCTGCCTGATGTTAGCAAGATGAAGATCAGAATTTTTTTCAGTACTCTGGACCAGAGTGATATGGTCACAAAAATTACATTTTTTTCTACCTACTTTTTTTACTACAGCAGTGTTAAGCAAATTTTCCTACTGGGTTTTCCATGAGGGTTTTTTGTTCTGTTCCTGTCTTTTACCCCACAATAAATTTAGACTTCTTGCCACCAAGCACACTTGGATATGTCAGTATTGAGTTTTGCCTTCCCCTGTGCTATACCTTCATACAGCTCTCTTAGTTCTCCTTGAAATCTACCATCTCTTGATTATCCTGAGTAAGTTTGTGCTATGTTTAAGGTTTTCTTCCTTCACTCTTCATCTGCTTTTCCTACATTATAGCTAAAGTATGACTCACTAGTCACGGTGTTAACCTATTATTAACCTTTACTTTTATTAACCTTTTGGATCATTTAGTTGTACAATTTCTTTTTCTTAGCTTGTTTTGAATGACAACAAAACTTTACTTCTCTCACTCCTTTTTAACTTCTTGATTCAGCTAATAGGAGCTCATCTTCTCTACAGAGCTCCCTATGGCCTTCTATATGACCTTCTGGAATGACTTGGAGAACACTAACCTTAAGAAACCTTTGAGAAGTAAGTTTTGGGGAATTACACACCAGTCAACCTTGCCTCTGTGGCTGGAATGACCATGGAGCATACCCTCTTTGAATCCATTTCCATGCACATGAATTACTTTTGGTGCAGGGGATAATTCTCAGGTCTCTCTTCAATGTCATCCTTGAATTTTTTGTCAGTCTAACACTGACCTTGTCTATTCTGTGCACAGAGTGACGATACCTCTTTAAAACTCCTATCCCTCTAGTTTTAAATCCAAGGTTATAGAATCATAGAATTGTTTAGGTTAGAAAAGACCTTTAAGATCATCAAGTCCAACCATTAGCCTAACACTACTAAGTCCACCACTAAACCAATTAAGGATAGAGTAATAATTAATTTCGTGTTTCCTGGCTTGGTGGCTGGATTAATTTTTTAATAAAAGTAAAACTAGGAATCATTAAGGCTGGAAAGGACCTCTAAGACCATCAGTCCAACCATCAACCCAACACCACCATGCCTACTAAACCATGTCCCAAAGTGCCACGTCTACAAATTTTTTGAACAACTCCAGGGATGGTGACTCCACCACCTCTCTGGGCAGCCTGTTCCAATGCTTGACCACTCTTTCAGTAAAGAAATTTTTCCTAATATCCAATCTAAACCTCCCCTGGTGCAACTTGAGCCCATTTCCTCTCGTCCTATTGCTAGCTACTTGGCAGAAGAGACCAACACCCACCTCACTACAACCTCCTTTCAGGTACTTGTAGAGAGCGATAAGGTCACCCCTCAGCCTCCTTTTCTCCAGGCTAAACAAACCCAGTTCCCTCAGCCACTCCTCATAAGACTTCACCAGCTCTAGAGCCTTCACCAGCTTTGTTGGCCTTCTCTGGACACGCTCCAGCAACTCAATGTCCTTCTTGTAGCGAGGGGCCCAAAACTGGACACAGTATTCAAGGTGCGGCCTCACCAGCGCCGAGTACAGGGGCACAATCACCTCCCTGCTCCTGCTGGCCACACTATTCCTGATGCAAGCCAGGATGCTGTTGGCCTTCTTGGCCACCTGGGCACACTGCTGGCTCATATTCAGCTGGCTGTCGACCAACACCCCCAGGTCCTTTTTGGCCAGGCAGCTTTCCAGCCACTCTTCCCCAAGCCTGTAGCATTGTATGTGGTTGTTATGACCCAAGTGCAAGACCCAACACTGTCCAGATCCCTCTGTAGAGCCATCCTACCCTCAAACAGATCAACACTCCTACACAACTTGGTGTCATCTGCAAACTTACTGAGGGTGCATTCCATCCCCTCATCCAGATCATTGATAAAGATATTAAACAAGACTGGCCAAAATACTGAGCCCTGGGGAATACCACTTGTGACCGGCCGCCAACTGGATTTAACTCCAACTCTTTGGGCCCGGCCATCCAGCCAGTTTTTTACCCAGTGAAGAGTACACCCATCCAAGCCATGAGCAGCCAATTTCTCCAGGAGAATGCTGTGGGAAATGGTGTCAAGGGCTTTACTATAGTCGTAGATTCATAGAATCAAAGAATAGTTTGGGTTGGAAGGGACCTTTAAAGGTCATCTAGTCCATCCCCCCTGCAGTAAGCAGGGACATCTTTAACTAGATCAGGTTGCTCACAGCCCTGTCCAACCTGACCTTGAATGTTGCCAGGGATGGGGCATCTACCGCCTCTCTGGGCAACATGTTCCAGTGTTACACTACCCTCATTGTAAAAAATTTCTTCCTTATATCTAGTCTAAATCTAGTCTTTTTTAGTTTAAAACCATTACTCCTTATCCTATCACAACAGGCCCTACTAAAAAGTCTGTCCCCATCTTTCTTATAAGCCCTCTTTAAGTATTGAAAGGCTGCAATAAGGTCTCCCCAGAGCCTTCCCTTCTCCAGGCTGAACAACCCCAACTCTCTTAGCCTTTCTTCATAGGAGAGGTGTTCCTTTGCTCTAATAATTTTTGTGGCTCTCCTCTGGACTTGCTTCAAGAGGTCCATGTCTTTCCTTGTGCCATCCACAACCTTTCCCTCATCCAACAAGTGGGTTACCTTGTCATAGAAGGAGATCAAGTTAGTGAAGCAGGACCTGCCTTTCATAAACCCATGCTGACTGGGCCTAATCACATTGTTGTCCTGTATGTGCCGCATGATGGCATTCAAGATGATCTGCTCCATAACCTTCCCCAGCACCGATGTCAGACTGACAGGCCTGTAGTTCTCTGGATCCTCCTTCCGGCCCTTCTTGTAGATGGGTCAGATACTAAATATATTTCAGTTTGTAGAGCTTAATGAGATGAATCGTTATCAGTTGTATTTTCTTGCCTTTTTCATCAAATCAGTGAAGTAATAATGCAGCTCTCCTAACTGAAATACGATTAGGATTGCAATTGTCATTGCATGAATTGTGACATTTGTAATGCAGGTGCACTGTAAGCTACAGGATAGATGGACATTTAAACCCCAAACCTCCACATGTGAATACAGTTAATTATTTTTGCAATAGTAGGATTCAAGAGGCTTACTGAAAGTCACAAAGGAAATGCCAAGTAGCTGAAGGAATTGAACCCAGGTGGCTAACATCCTGTTTGCTGTTTGAAACACTAGCTCCCTTTTTAGCTGATTTCTTTTGAGAAAGTCACTATGTCTTTGCTTAACCTTGACTGGAAAGCTAGCATGTGGTGATACTATTTATAGAGCATTGCTCATTAATTTATTAGGGTCCCACTCAGACATTCTTTGTTTCTCCAAACCTGTGCAATATCCTTGAATGTGTGCACTGTACAAGTGACTGTCCTTGTTCATCTCTATGCATGTCTTCCTGACACCCAAACCTGCCATTCTTCTATTAGTGATGGACATAACACAGTTCTAAAGATGTCCAGCCCCTTTGAAATTAAAACAACTAAAAAAAACCACTCTCAAAACAGCTGTTCTGATGGCAGTGGAGGAAATTCCCCTTGACTCTCACCCTCTTTCCATTTGTATCTCCCCAGAAGCTCTTTTGAGTAATTAATAGACACACTTTGGCTCAAGTCACTTTGATGTGGCCTTTGATGATGCTCAGTCTCTTTCATTGCCATTTGGCAAGGGAAAACCTTCCCTGGCCCATATTAAAGGCATTTCTTCTACAAGAACTCAAGAGTCCAGTGACTTTCTTTTGACCTCTGGTGAAAGAGAGCAGTTCTGTAATGTCTCTGCAGCTCAGGAAAGGCCAGAACCTCTCCGTTCCCCAACTATCTTTGCCAGGTATTCATCAGAAAACCATTAGTCTAGCAAAGCACTGGAAGACACATTATTAAGGCAATAATACTTCTCTTACAAATTTCATCAGTGCAACATGATACTTTTGCAGGTGTAGGCTGTCATTACCTGATACTTTCCCATTCTTCTCCTCTCTATAGCCTTTTGGTAGTCTCTCATGTTTCAGTCCCTTTTTCTTGTCTCAAGGGCAGCCACCTGGGACGTGAACAGAAGACTGACCGACCTTGGTCAATAGCACCGCTTCACATATGGTCTGTGGCTCAGAAATCATTTGGGGTCACAAAGTAGGACAGTCTGTATAATATGTCTGCCGTATAACAAGAAATCAAACAACTTCCCTTATGTGGGAACAATTTTTACTGTTGTGCTAAATAATGATGCAGGTATTAAGAAAGAAATAATCTTGTTGAATAAAGAAAAAAGATATTTCTTTACAGTCATGAAATTTCATCATCATTTTTTGCTAGTTAAGCAGTACGATAAAAATAGAGAAACATTTTAGGCCTGTTTATAATCTTGGTTTTTCACTTATAAATCCAGTTTGTAAAAAGCTTTCCTTTTGGACCATTGCAGTAATCATCTGAATAGCTGTGTCTACTGACAGCACACACCAGAGAACTCATAGAAAGAAATTTCCTTGCCTTTGCAGTAACTTCTAAAAAGATACTGAATGTCAGAGCTCCATACAAGCACACAATCAGATGTCTGCAATATTTCTTAGCAGTTTCAGTAATCTAGAAGATCTAGAAGTACCTGTTTATAATTACTCCAAAAAGGCCATAGTCCTCAATTACAGAGGACTTCATTACCTGGAGGATCGTCCTCCACTTTACTGTAGCTTTGCTTACTGATTACATGCATAGAAATTAGTGGCAGCTCTTTTCAATATGCTACAAATAGAAGTGCTTTAAATAGAAGGAAAGTTCCCTTCCTTCTTGCACTCAAGAGCTCAGGCAGGGCTGCTCTGGAGGAGACAGACATGACACTGCCTCTCATACACTTCACTTCTGTTCTATCATCTCTTTTTTTCACTCTAAAAGAAACCAATCAGATATTCTGACCACAAACGGTCAGCTGCCCTTTGCTATAAAAGCACTGAGGGGAAGCTTTTCTCTTCTTGGTGAAGCCTCTATAATGAATGTAATAAAGACTAAACTAATGAGTTTCTATGGCGCTTAAACAATAATCAGTAGAAATGGATGAGAAATGGTATCCTTTGTGTAATTACCACAACTACCCTACAGAGACTTAGCATACATGTGTTCTTTATAGAACAGTTCCATATGGGAAAATCCATTTTTGCTAATTCCAAGATTCCCGAGGACCTACTTCATACAGTTTGTTCTCTCTGAACTCTTTTGTCTCTTCAGAAAGCCACAGTTCAGGGGGAAAAAAATACTTTTTAAAAATCATTTGTGACCTCTCCTCCTTATTTTTCAGAAATCTGGAATTTCAGTCCCTTCCAACAAGTTCTGCCTGGCACTATGGTCCTTCCTGCTTCATTCATTAAAAATAGCAATGCAGCAGCATGAATATATCCTTTGGGATTCTACATTAAATGCAGAGTCTTGCATCCTGGGCTGGATTACATCTGTGTAGCCCTTTTGATGTCTCTTGGCACACTGCTGCAGCTGTCCCTCATAGTAGGCATTTGAATTGATTAACACACTTGCTCCTTTTTTCTTTCCCTCTTGCTCTCAGGGCTGCACCCTGAAAGATTTACTGCACTGTGGAGGGGTGAGGCACTCTGTGGATGCTCTGAGGACAACATAATTGCTGAATCAAAATCTCCCATGAGAATGTGAGCTTTGAACTTTGCTTCCAAGATTTAAATTCTCTATTTCTCAGCATATGTATAACAGATTGTCAGAGAATAATCTCCTAATAAGATGCAGGTAGATAACCAGGGGAAGAGAGAGCAGCAGTGCCTTTAAAATATTGTCTGCTAAAATTCAGACAGTAAATCTTTAGTCCAGCAAGAAATTAAACACATAAATAGTCACATGAAGTTCACTGGGATTACTCATATACACAGTTATGTGTATAAGCATTTGCACTATTGGGATTTAGTAATGAGAATCTAATTAAACAAAACAAAAATGGTTAGCAACTCAAACTGGGTTGAGTCACTGTTGGAACTGTGCTACAGTTGCAGACTAGTGCACTGTTATTCTGGACTGAAGACATAAATCAAAATTCCTTATTTCATTAGGTATGGGTCCCAGTGTTTTATTTTGCAATATCTAGTGGCATTAACATGTTTTAGGGACTATCAAAGAGAAGATTCTTAGAGGATCTGTGGTTGCTAGGAGACTGGTACTTCAGTCCTGCAAATCTTCCACACTGCAAAGAGCAAACTGGCAATAATCAGGTTTTCCTACCAGACAGCACTCAAACAACTCAAGTTTATGGCTTATTGTTTAAAAATTGTGATTTAACCTTAAATTTGCAGAACAGGAGAATTGAAGAGTTGTTGGATTTCTGCAAGTAGATATTTTATCTTGTATCTGTAATATGCCACCCTTAAATCCTTTTTTAATCAATAATACCTTGAGTGTCTGGTATCTAGAAACTTAGTTTCAGTGCGCTGGCAGGTTTCAGCCAGCATAGAAAGTGCTGAGCTTATTTAAGACAGTTCAGAGAGAGATTTTTTCTATCCCGAGGCCTGCCATCTCCATTCCCGCACACGATCTGCACCCTAAGAAGCCTCAAACCAGCACCTTTACCACCTGCAGCTCCCTGCATCTTTGGGGCCTCCCAACTTAGAGCTACAGCAACAGCAAGTGCATTTGTCTCCCTGACACATGAACATCTCAGGATACACACACCTAGTGACATGGCTGCCATTGTGGAGTTTGTGCCACATTGACTACATTTCCTAATCTTAACTTCATTAAAGGAAATATCACATATCTTCTAAATCAGAGTGGTTTTGTTACAGTGTCTGAGAGGGCACAGTAAGAATCTCAGAAATCACTGATGGCTAAAATTTGGTGATCTTTAAAATTTTATATTCTTTATGACCCAGGAGCTGTGCTAAGCACAAGAGCACACTATTTGCAGTGAAATAACACTTGTGATCAGAACCGCATATGGGTTTTGTGCTTTGCTGGATCATCGTCTTTAGTACTGTTTAAATAGATATACATTACAAAAGTATTCACCTATGAAGAATTATATCCATTTTCTCATTCATGGCTTTTCAGTTGCTCAGTGTAACATCACAATACTAAACCTCAATCTGTAGCCCACCGGAGTCAGCCATTTCATGGATTTTGAGCCTGATTCTGTTTAACTGCAAATGCCCTCATTTCTTACCATACACCAGGATAGGCTAGTGTTTTGATCTGATCCTTCACTGTCCTTATCTAACACCACAGCCAAACTCTTTTCTCCTCCATGTGACAATAAAACTGTATGAAAGAAAGTGCCCATGGGGACATACGGGGCAGTGGAGAGGGGAAAAGGGTAAAATCCTAGCTGAAATCAAAGTGTGGGGGACTGCCATTCCTTTCAGGAAAACTACAACTTCCCCCCCAGCATCTTTTGATAACCTTCTACTTACTCTGTAATGAGTCAAAACTAGTTTGTAGTCATATTTAAGCACTTTATAATTTCAGTCTAAAACCTGACAGTTCCATACAATTATATGTCCTGAATGTGTTATTTGTTCCCCACTACGGTAAGATTATATAGTAACAGTAACAACGAACATGGCTGAATCATTGACAAATTCAACCTTAGCTATCTTCTCTTGCTTGCCTTGACAACTAGACTATTGAATTCCAACAGGATGAAAATCTAAAAATAGCAATGGGTGAAGAAAGACTGCAAGCAAAGCCACTAGATAATACAGGCTCAATGCTCCTGTGAAATGCGACACGTGCAAAAGCCAGATGTAATTTTAACAATACAGCTTCCTTTTTGACAAAGGAATCTCCAGAGTCTGATTTAATGTCTCCACAGTAAAGCCTAACAATTCCACGTTTTGTGTAGGAGTAAGAACAGACTTCTTTAAACTTGCAGAAAAGAACCCCTGAGAAGAATGCTAATGCACAATGCGGTGAATGTAAAAAGAGACCTCCTATGACCCTGTAGCAATTAAGACACCATCCAAGTCCAGCGCAGAAGTCACCTTATACTTAAAATTATTACAATGACACAACTGGACTCAGCGATGTTGACAGAGACTGGTAACACTGGGGCTTTGTAGAAACCAAAATCACTGCACCTTAGGAAATATTTTACCTTATTTACTAGACAATATGCAGGAGTGCAGAGAGGAGTAGGCAAAAGGAGCTTTTCTTACTTTCATACCCTGCCTAAAAACAGGTGAAGAAAGAGGTAGATTAAGTAGTTAGCAAATTAGCTGAAGTCTTGGGACAGTAAAGTTCAAGTCTCTTCTACTTTTTAACATCACCGTCTGACCTTGGGACTTCCCTAAGGAACTCAAGCTCTCTGTAAAATAGGTACCTCTCTAAACCCTATCTTATCTTGCAGATTAATTGGATGGTAATTAATATTCACCATCTTGAGGCTCCCAGTGATTTATGCATATAAATATATCTACATGCTATATAGATATATATTATGAATATATAATTGTCCCTTGTCGTCTCCTGACCTCCACATAGATAGCAGAAGACACTTTATAACTTTAACAGTGAAGAAGTGAGGCATGAAACTTTTTACGCCTGTTTTACAGATGCATATTTTGCATGTACTGCAACACCACTGAGGGCTCATATGTACAGAGTAGGTTTTGCACTGGTCTTGTGGTAAAAAGAAAACCAGCATCAACCAACAGCACTTCTAGGAATATGGTCTCCTCTTTTCTTCCCTCTACTCAGATTTTCCTGGCACATAAGCCAAAGTGGTGACTAGAACCAGTTCCTTTGATTCAAGTAACATCCTAATTCCTTTCTAGTCTGCTGTGGGTTTGGGGAGATTTTTTTTTTATCTCATCCATAATATTATTAGGAAGATCATATTCCTTTGGTGAAGAGAGAGACTGGTTTGAAGGAAGAAGATGAAAGATCTCCTTAATATTATTCTCTGGCCTCATTTTTTTATTGCTTAAGTAAAGTTCTCTCCTGAAACAATTACAGGCACAAATCCAGATGATCTATTGTAGGCCACAGCTTTTTATTCACTGGAATACCCATTGTTCCAGAAATAGATATAGCCCCACCGGTAAGACTTTGAAGCATCACGCACATCGGTTCGAAATGGGATAAAAAAATAAGGTGAATCAATAAACAGATATTGTTTTCCACAGTGCTGTGTGACAGGAGAAGTGAAAGCTTTGAAGTTTGGCTTCATTTTCGAGGAAATATCTGTGACATCGTCTGGGTATATCACTGTACCTTGTATATTTTACTCTTCCCTGTCCACAGACAAGCTCCTAAGTGACAAAAGCGTGAACAAAAATGTTCTATTTTTAGGAGACTCACTCAACTCCCCAGCAATGGTGCCTTAGGAACCGAGTTATGTTGAAGGCAGTGAAGCAGGGAACAAATTCCATTTGTTGGAAGAAATGTTTGCGCTCGTTTACGTTGTCCTTTCTTTGTGGGGGAGCAGTCATAGTCAGAAAGGACCATGAAAGGTGTCTCGTCTGTCCTCCCACCCCAAGACAGGAAAGTTGTGTGCAAATCCTTCCAAACTTTATAAGACATCCCACAGCTATTATGGACAATCCCCTCAGTACATAACTATCCCTGTGATTAAAATTTTCCCCCTAACATTTTCCTTAATTCTTTTGGCTTCACTTTGAACACATTATTTCCTATTGAATCCACACTGAACGTGGAAAATGGTTGATTTCCTTTCTCTTTGCAGCTGTTTCTTCCCTGCTTGAAGACAATTATCTTTACTCATTTCAGTCTTGTTTTTGCTAGGAAGAGTCTTCTATCTTTCTTAGCATTCTTGCTGCCTTCCTTTGAACCCTTCCTTTAGGGGTGGTACTGAAAACAGGGTACAAGGCTAGTGACTGCAATAAGGAAAATAAAAGGTGAAGCTTCGTTTAACAGGACCACAGGTGATTACTCCTGTCACCGAGATAGATATAGATGTAGTTAGAGCAGAAAATGTGTTTTGTAACAAACAGAGCTCTACAAGTGTAGGACGTAGGAATTTTGCAGTTCTGCTCCCCCTCTCATCTCTCTCTCCCACTTCCCATCGTCAACATTCATGAACAAAACATCTCCAGTATGTAGAGACATATGTAGAGGTATAAAGATACAAACACAGAAATGCATAGGATCAGCTATGTTAGAATTCATATGCCACTCTGGCTCATGATGACCCAGGCTTCAGTCCCAGTCAGTACATGGCCATCCTTAACAAGTCAGAAGCCAGTGCTCCAGGATATTGCAGTTACTCCTGACTGTTTCAGATACTGCTTTATATTATCAATCGACAAACAGGAGCTTTTTAAATGGCAACTGCTGTGGCTAAATACTTTAATGCAATGTCTGTAATTACAGTTACCAAAGTCTGTAATATAGACTCCCACATAAGTATACTGGCAAAGTGCAGTCAGTAATGCCATATATTAGTTTAAAGAGACACAGACTCCATCAATTAAATTGCATTTTCCTCTGGCTCCTCAGTCTCTCCTCACTTACAATATTTACAGTTATACTGCAGCTGGTGGGGTCACACTGGAGTCAGGCTAGCTGGAGGTGAAGTTGTGGTGGTTTGACCCTGGCTGGATGCCAAGTGCCCACCGAAGCTGCTCTGTCACTCCCCTTCTCAATTGGACAAGGGAGAGAAAATATAACAAAAAAAGCTCTTGGCTCAAGATAAGGACAGGTTGATCACTCACCAGTTACCGTCACGGGCAAACCAGACTTGACTTGGGGAAAATCAGTTTAATTTATTACCAATCAAAACTCAGTAGGACAGAGGAGTGAGAAGATGTGTAGGGTAATGAGAAAAAAACCCGAATTTTAAAACACCTTCCCCCCACCCCTCCCTTCTTCCTGGGCTCAACTTCACTCCCAATTTTCCTCTACCTCCTCCCCCTGAGCAGCGCAGGGGGATGGGGAATGGGGGTTGCGGTCAGTTCATCATGCATTGTCTCTGCTGCTCCTTCCTCCTCAGGGGAGGACTCCTCACACTTTTCCCCTGCTCCAGTGTGGGGTCGCTCCCATGGGAGACAGTCCTCCATGAACTTCTCCAATGTGAGTCCTTCCCACAGGCTGCAGTTCTTCATGAACTGCTCCAGCGTGGGTGCCTTCCATGGGGTGTAGTCCTTCAGGAGCAGACTGCTCCAGCGTGGGTCCCCACAGGGTCACAAGTCCTGCCACCAAACCTGCTCCAGCATGGGCTCCTCTCTCCACAGGTCCTGCCAGGAGCCTGCTCCAGCATGGGCTTCCCACAGGGTCACAGCCTCCTTCGGGCACATCCACCTGCTCTGGCGTGGGGTCCTCCCCGGGCTGCAGGTGGATATCTGCTCCACCATGGACCTCCATGGGCTGCAGGGGCACAGCTGCCTCACCATGGTCTTCATCACAGGTTGCAGGGGAATCTCTGCTCCGGTGCCTGGAGCACCTCCTCCCCCTCCTTCTTCACTGACCTTGGTGTCTGCATGGTCGTTCCTCTCACATATTCTCATTCCTCACTCCAGCTGCAGTTTGTGTCCCTGTGGTTCCCCCCGCCCCTGCTTCTTAAATACGTTGTCACAGAGGTGCTACCACCATGCCTGATTGGCTCGGCCTTGGCCAGTGGTGGGTCCGTCTTGGAGCCAGCTGGCATTGGCTGTAATGGACACAGGGGAAGCTTCTAGCAGCTTCTCACAGAAGCCACACCTGTAGCCCCCTGCTACCAAAACCTTGCCACACAAACCCAATACAGAAGTGTACAGAGGGTCAGTTGGACAAGCAGTATGGCTTTACCTCACTGTTTTAACATTTTGTAATTCTATGGCATCATATGATGCTGAACAACTGTAAAGAAAACATAGTTCATCAATCCATTCTCACAAGACAAAAGCGCTACTGTGTCTCTGCATCATAAAAGAAACAAAACTACTGCATGTATCTGTCTCTATTTTAGCTGGTCACATTGTCCAGGAAAGGCTTTCATCTTTGTATGAGGAGTTTGTACAGCTCCTAGCACCATGCATCCTTATCTCTGCTGATGGCTACAAGGACTATTTTAATACAAATAAGCACTTCAATTACATTAATTACATGCCCAGGTTCAAATCATCTGATTGACAAAAAGCATACTGAACAATTCAAGTGGAGTCTTAGCTCTCATTTTTAGGCAGGAATCCTCCTCTTTTCGATAGTCTTTGTTCAGGTTTCACGGAATGGTTTGCCAAGTGACATAGAGAAGAGGTGCGGGTTCTTTTGGGGCTGTTTCTTGAGAGGGACTATGGCATTTCATGCTAGCTGAGAGCACCGAGTATGACAGAAATCAGCTTGACTGACTGAAACAGCCATTTAAGAGGAGACCCTCTAGTGGTATAAATCAGCAAGGCTTGACTTCACTGGAGCTCTTGCTAATTTACCCCTGTTGGGAATCTGGCTCTGAGACTTTACAGAGTGAAAATGAAACTAAGGAGCAAAACAAAGATCCTAAAATATTAGGAAATAAAACAGCTTGAGAATGCTATGTTTTCCCAAGCATGCAAAAGAGAAGCCTGTAGGTTATAGTTTCAATTTAATTTGTGATTGTTTGATACATGTTCATGCATGCAGCATGTGCCACGAGGGACTTAAAGGCCTATAGTAAGAAAAATGCCCAAGATTTCTTTTTATCTTATTTCTGTTGTGGTTATTCCCCAGTCTTTTTCAGCCAAAATTTCAGTGAGGTTGGACCTTGCTAAGGATTTTTAAAAGACTAGTGTTGAAAAGATATTCAACCATTGAGACAGAAAAAGAGAAAAAGAAAGAATACCTAGTCTATGCTGAAGGTCAGACAGAAGTTCAGGATAACTTAGACGTGGTCCAGTTATTAAAGGGATACTTTGCCTCACCTTTCAGTAAGAAAAATAGTGAATATGGGAATAATTGTAGGATATCTGATTAAGAATGAGGAAGGTTTAACAGAAACTATCATAATTAAGGCAGGATCAAAATGAGCCTATTCACTCTGGTGATATCAGGAATCCTGTGGCAATCCATAGCCCAAATCCTGATCAATTGACACATGAAGTAACAAGCTCAAAAAACCAAAGCTTTTCACTCTATATATTGGTTCAAAAGTTGTATTCTGACTGGTAGAGAGAAAATGTAACATGAAGTGGAGTGAAGGCTTCATGGTCAAGCAAACTGAGCAATCAAGGATGCAGAGAAGTGGCATAGAACACAACAGTTTTAGCAAAAATAACTTTTTGTTAAGAGAACCAATTTCATACTCAAGGAATGTGTCCTGATCTATCTAGATTTGCATGAAGCAGTTCATAATGTGACGCCCATCTACAAGAAGGGCCGGAAGGAGGACCCGGGGAACTACAGGCCTGTCAGCCTGACCTCGGTGCCGGGGAAGATTATGGAGAGGTTCATCTTGAGCGAACTCCACAGGCAAGTACAGGTCAACCAGGGGATCAGACCCAGCCAGCATGGGTTCACGAAAGGCAGGTCCTGCTTGACCAACCTGATCTCCTTCTATGACCTGGTGACCCGCCTGGTAGATGATGGAAAGGCTGTGGATGTCATCTACCTGGACTTTAGCAAAGCTTTTGACACCGTCTCACATAATATCCTCCTCGGGAAGCTGGCAGCTCACGGCTTGGACAGGCATACTCTTTGCTGGGTAAAGAACTGGTTGGGTGGCCGAGCCCAGAGAGTTGTGGTAAATGGTGTTAAGTCCAGTTGGCAGCCGGTCACGAGCGGTGTTCCCCAGGGCTCTGTTTTAGGGCCAGTCTTGTTCAAAATCTTTATCAATGATCTGGATGAGGGGATTGAATGTGCCCTCAGTAAGTTTGCAGACAACACCAAATTGGGTGGGAGTGTTGATCTGCTCGAGGGTAGGAAGGCCCTGCAGAGGGACCTGGACAGGCTGGATCGATGGGCTGAGGCCAACTGTATGAGGTTTAACAAGGCCAAGTGCCGGGTCCTGCACTTGGGTCACAACAACCCCATGCAACGCTACAGGCTTGGGGAGGAGTGGCTGGAAAGCTGCCTGGCCAAAAAGGATCTGGGGGTGTTGGTAGATAGCCGGCTGAATATGAGCCAGCAGTGTGCCCAGGTGGCCAAGAAGGCCAACAGCATCCTGGCTTGCATCAGGAATGGTGTGGCCAGCAGGAGCAGGGAGGTGATTGTTCCCCTGTACTCAGCGCTGGTGAGGCCGCACCTGGAATACTGTGTCCAGTTTTGGGCCCCTCAATACAAGAAAGACATTGAGGTGCTGGAGCGTGTTCAGAGATGGGCAACAAGGCTGGTGAAGGGTCTGTAGAACAAGTCTTATGAGGAGCGGCTGAGGGAACTGGGATTGTTTAGCTTAGAGAAGAGGAGGCTGAGGGGTGACCTTATCGCTCTCTACAACTACCTGAAAGCAGGTTGTAGTGAGGTGGGTGTTGGTCTCTTCTCCCAAGTAGCTAGCGATAGGACGAGAGGAAATGGCCTCAAGCTGCGCCAGGGGAGGTTTAGACTGGAAATTAGGAGAAATTTCTTTACTGAAAGAGTGGTCAAGCATTGGAACAGGCTGCCCCGAGAGGTGGTGGAGTCACCATCCCTGGAAGTGTTCAAAAAACGGGTAGATGTGGCACTTCGGGATATGGTTTAGTCTAGTCTACCCTTGATTGGTTTAGGTTGGCTTGGTGGTGTAGGTTAATGGTTGGACTGGATGATCTTAAAGGTCTTTTCCAACCTAGACGATTCTATGATTCTTCTATGATTATATAAAGTGCTGAGAATTACTGTCTAAAACTGATATAATGGAGAGTAATTAAAGATTATTAACCTGAATGAAAATTGTATTTTAAAGAAGTAGCATGTTAAAAAGGAAGTCTGTCAGGGTGGGAAGAGGTTATTGGAACTTTGGAAGAAGTTTTTGGACACATCTTGTTACAAATAGAATCATACTTGCTAGTGACTTTGAGTCAATAAACAGGTTTGCCTAAATGATAAAGGTGTTTGGAGGTATTGACAACAATTAGGAAGCTTATATAAGGACTGTTTTATTCATAAGCAAAATAATGGAAACAGGATGAAATTTAACACAAAACCATCCACATAAAGACTTCATGCTGTGGAGTTCGTCATTTGGAGGCAGCAGAGTAAACAGAGATCTAGGTGTACTGTGAGACTAGAACAGCTATGTGCCTCCGATGTGACAGAACCACAGAAAATCTGAGACAAGCCTAAGATGCACTGCAGATATATTTTCTTTAGAGTCACTGAAGCATTCATATTATTATACAAGGTACTGCCAAGGTGTTTTGTACATGATATACAGCTCTGATCACCCACTTTCAAATTAGATTTAAGTTAATTTGGAATAGAGCCAGAGAAAGGCTACTGAAATGACTGAGGGAAAGGAGTATAATCTTCTGAGAGTAGTCAAAGAATCATGTCTTGTTTTCCCTCTCAAATAAGACATCTCTTCACAAATGTGTATAGAAATTTAAAAACAGGGTGAGAGTAATAAGCTTTAAACATAAAATTGGTACAAGATCAGACAGAGATAAACTGGTCATATAAAATGTAACATGGTTAGAATCACCCTCTGATTTCAATCAGTTTAGTAGTATTTGGGAACACATGGGTTAAAAAAAAATCTAACTCTTTCAAGATGGAACCCAGCAGCCTTATGGACTTGCATGACAGAGTAGTGGTGTTCTGGAGATGCACATTAAGGTGTGGTGTGAAAATTTTGGGTTTTGAACTTAGTCATCTGCCCTAAGAATTAAAAAGATGAAATATCTATTTCTTTACTGAGTTGGGTCCATTTATGCCATATCTTTGTTTTATGCAGTTAGTCCCAAACATCTGAGCTTCTATTTGTCACCTAATTTTGCTGTGGAAGATTTCTTCTTTCACCCTAAGAAGCATCAGAAGTTGGTCCCAGATAGGGAGGGAATGCTGGGAAGGTGCAATGTTACTCTTGGTGGTGGTGAGAGATTTGTTGTCTTACTCATTGTTACTTAGGTCTAAACTGATTGACAGATGCTTTTCCTCAGGTCAGACATGCAAAAACGCCACAGCTGAATGACACCCTCCCATTCTTTCTAGTATGTGTGAAGTTCCTCTTTCCAGGGGAAAATGTCCAATGGTCCCAACAAGTTCCTTAGTATTGCAGGGATATAGGATGTTAATCTTGACCTCTTCTGCCTTCTTCCCTCAGTGTTAAGCCTCTTCACCTTTTATATATTAACTGTCTTCAGATGGCCTGAGAATAGTGGAGGTGACACTGACAGACCCACCCTGTGGTGTGGAGGTATGCTTGGAGGAGGTGTTTTCTGGAAAAAAAAATCTATTACAGTGGCAACTGTGGAGAACAGGACTCAATTTTATTTGTATCTCCATGACAATTTCAGGCAAGAGTTTTACAGAAAGATTCTTCTTCTTTTGTAAACACCTATTAGATACATTTAATACATGAAGCCAAATGAAAAGCAGCTGGACACTTCCTCCAGCTCTATTAAAGTTTCTATAGATTAAATTTTAGTCTTTCTTCAGGCATCACTTGAGTGGTACTTTAAAGCCTGTACAAAGAAATCTCTAAAATAAAAATTGATTAAGAGTCTAATTAAAGATTGATCCTGTCAAATTATGTAGTCTGTAAATTTTATTAAATCAATTAAATCAAATCTTTTACTCTTGTACCTATAGGAAAAAAAAGGAAAACAGCCACAGCGGTTCCTATCAATAAAAGTTTAGTGCAACAGTGAGCACAAAAGAAATGCTGAAGTGAAATGGTTGTGATTGAAAATGTGGCAGCTTATAAATGCACCAGAAGTCCAGATGACTTTACTTGTGAGTGAACTCTCATTTACAGCTTTCCTCACCACAGAAATAAAAGCAACTCCCACAATACTAAACAAGTCAGGGTAGTAACAGGCAGACTAAATGAGAGGCAGTAACTTCCTGCTACACTTTCTTTTCTCATACATTTGGTAGCAACTAGCCAACGTGCCAATCCAAAGTCCACTGAAATCAATGGGAAGACCAGTGAGCACTAAGCCAGGATCTGAGTCCTGTCCCTCCCTCTAAAATGAAACATCTCTTTCCAAGAAAATAAAAATTAGTAAGGGGTGGGGGTGGGGGTGGGGGTGGGGGGGTGAGGGGCAGAGAGATGTCCTCTCCATGGCATTCCTCCTCTTTCACATATATATTGGGAAGATGCAGGAAGATGAAAATTGACCTCAAGGTCTTAGGGGAAGGAAATTTCATTAGACATCTGGAATATCTGAAATCTCATGATTGCTTGTCCTTCAGAAAGTTAGAATGCAATACAGGAAACAAAACCTAAACACAGTATTTTACAAATGCAGTCACCATGTGAATTGAATAGATTGGTAGATAGACTATCAGCATGACTTCTTATTTTATTTAAAAAGGTTTTGGTTTGATAATCAACACTATAGACACCAATCAGATAACAAAAAATCAAAGAATTGGATCACTATATTAAGTTTTATGTAAGTCAAAGACAAAGAATATTCTGCCATTGCTTTGAGGTTGTTTGAGTCATTAATCAAACATGGGAAGACAAAAAATTAGGGGATCACAGTATTTTCCATTTGCTCTGCTGACCTGAAAACAACTTAGAGGTTGTCATGCTGTCTGAAAAAGAGTAACCATATTCTAAAGGGAAAAAAAGCCACAGTAACATTTCCTGGGGTTTCCATTAACAGCATCCCTGCTTTCATTCAAGCCAGCAAATTGCTTTGTTCTCAAAGAATATCAACTTGCAATCTAGAATAAGCTGGGGTGGTGGTGAAGGTGTGTGTATCAGGGTGGTCATGTAAAAAAAAAGACAACCGATTTGCCTTTTGAATACTTGCTCCAAAATGGACTTCTAAATGCTCAGCACTTCCAGAAAAGGAGACTCTGGACAGTTGTTCTGTGTTTTACACTTGCTTTCTTCAAATACTTAGAAACAAGTCAAGTTTCTACCAGTACTCTTAGGCATTGCCTGAATATGCTTCCAGGCAAAGTTGCCACACCAAGTACTTCTGTGAAAAGGAAAATCTTCAAACCTGTCTCAGTATTTTAAGCAGGACATTGTGTATAGAAATGTAGCATATTGAGTTACTGAGGCTGACCTTTTTGTTAAAAGCAAAAATTGTTATCTTTAGGCTGATTAAATAAATTCTTTAGTCACACTGCATTGATATTGTTTAAAGAAAAACAGCTATTTAAATCCCATCTGATATTTCTGTAATTAAAGGTAATTATTGATCTTAATTAAAAATATTTTACTTAAAAAAAATCACATAGCTTCAATCCCACTGCTCAGTTCACGCATCAAGAAGTACTTGAAATGAATCAAACCACTAGTGAGCAGCAACGTATGAATGACGTACCATAAAGGACATTCTTATACCAATCTTTACTTCAGTCTTTCTGCTTGAAATAGGTCCCACAAGACTTTCAGGACAAGATTGGTCCTAAAAGTGGCCAATTCAGAGCTCTTTAGAATATATTTTAAAATCAATTCAGTAGGATATTTCAGATAGGAGCCTTCATAAAGAGCAGTGGGAGGATGATGTAACCTCTAAACTTCCACAGGCTATATCAATGGCAGGGATCTGGCTAGGAAACAGCAATTTTGCCTTAGTAAAAATGTCACCTTGTGAAAACAGAGCTGTTTCAGGAAACCACAGACTTTGAAAATAATTTTGAGTTTCTAAGGCTTTTTTTGAGGAAAAAAGAAATTAAGAAAAAATAAAACAGGACAAAGAAGAAAAGGAAGAAGAAGAAGAAAAGAGGAAGAAGAAAAGGATGCAAAAAGGACTTCCCTAAGGAACACAATTATCTGAAAAAATAAAGTGCTTGGGATGAAAGCTACATTTCTACAGATTCTCCTATCTTTGTTTTCACCATCTCAAGTTCCTATATGCTCATTTGGCTCTCTAGCCTGAAAGCTAGGGAATTCCTCTGAAAAACATGCAGGCCCTAGTCCTTTCATGTGCTTCTATTTATTTGCTAGAAGTGGATCCCCATCAAAAGAAGTAATGGAGCGTTGCAGTGCTGCAGCCCAGAAAGGGCTCTGACGTGGGTCAGAGCATCCTCCTCAAGGAGGATTGAGCTGAACCCATTGCTCCTACATCAGAGAGGAGCCCTCTCCTCACTGCACAGGCTGTCAGGGAAAGGCAGAGGACAACAGCCCTGATGGCCCAAAGGAAAATTGGCCATGTTACACGAAACAAGCAGCTTTTGCTGTGAGGAGGTAAAAAAAAAAAGACCCTACCATAAAAAAAAAAAAAAAAAAAAAAAAAAAGGTGACTAGTTCATATGGAAGTTACTGCAGTTTGGTTTAGTTTTCTGGTTTGTTTCGGTGTCAGGCATTTGCTGTGCTTTTTTTCCCTACTAATTTCCTGTTGGGATTGGCAGCCAATGACTCACCTGCATTCACAGATGAGTATAGCCAGAAAGCCAGCCTACAGCTTCTCTTCTCCATCCTGCACTTTAATCACAGAAAACAACCCCCACCCTGACCCCGTGACTACAGCAATATTCATAGCACTAGGCTTGTCTGTAGATATTGCCATAATAGAAGCACTGAAATCAGATATTCTAAGTCTTCATGGGTGACTCCCACAGTTCAAGGCAAAGCAATAGTGAGTGGCCCTGGAGAAAACTATGTCCAGTCTCCCCAAAATGACAGGAACGTGATGATTAAGGCAGTTTTTGAGAGTTCATCTCCGGAAAACCAAACTGGCAAACTCATGGGACTGCCAGTAGCTTCCCATGCCCAGGGAGAAAGCCCCTGTGGTTCATTTTCTGGTCAGCAACGTTTATACTATTTCCTGCATATTACAGAATATGCATGGATTCAATGGATAGGTATAAATTAGAGAAAGCAATCATGGGTCCCTAGGTTAGATTTTTAATCGCAAAATCTGGGTTTTATCATGGGCAACCCTGTGCTTTGAACAGACGTGCAGGGACCACATAAGACATGTATTACATCCGTTACTGGGAATCTGAGGAGGGCTTTTCCTGCAGCTGGCTTCTTGCATACCAAGTTATGGTGAATGCCTAAAAATCCTTAATGTATGTCATCAGAAATTATCATGCAAACACCAGCCTGACTGACAACTTATCTAATGGGCAAATCAAAAGTAAATGAGAAGAAGGGAAGATGAGTGACCCAATGAAGAACCAACAATTTGTCATTTGGGATGTTTTATTAGGCAGTTTGACAAATTTCCTGCTGGTTGACTGATTAAATTTACATTTCCCTATTTTTAATCTTTAATTTATTTCATACTCAAATATGATTGTTAGCCATTAATCAATAAGGTTTAAAGTGTTCATGATTAATGGGTAATGCCTTCAGTATAAATAAGAGATTCTGCGATGCTGGGATTTATCTGGCTCTAGAGATTGCAGGATTGCTCCGAGTGCTCATTCCTTAGTTACAATAAAGTGGGACCAGGAGGACTGATGAGATTCTGTGCCAGTGGTGTGATAAAATGAAATGGAAGCAGCTGTTAAGGATCTACGCAAGATAATTATGAAAAAGAAACCAAAGGGTTAACAAGACTATGCTTTTGATTACGTAGTGTCAGAGAGATTAACGAGTCTCTGTGCTATAGATAAGTAGGGATTTACAGCATCTGTACGGTAAAAAGAAACCAGACATTAATGGAATGACCACCTATGGCTCTGCCGGGATGTAAAGATTCAGGGCTACAGGAGTGCCGAGTCGCTGCCAAAGGGTTAACGGGAGCCTGGCTGCAGCGGCAGGCAGAGGGACCTGAGGAGTTACCGGAGTTGTAAGGTACAGCCTGGGTAAGTAGCAGTGAAAGGGTTAACGAAAAGCCTCCATGTATTGAGGTGCTAATTGTCAAGATAGTGTATTACTTGAGGAAAGTAATTTGATTACTCGAAACTCCCACTAAGGAGGCAAGCTTGTGTCCCTTCCATCTGTCGGGCTCTGTGAAAGATGATGAATTGAACTCAAAATTCACATGTGATGAAGTCACTGTCATTTCCCTGCCAGCAGAGCACTGCTGCCATGCCCACCGTGCAGAGGGTAGCACTGCATTTCAACTTTTCCTCCGAAACCCAGGAGGCACAGTAACCTGTTACTTGCTGCCGATGCTTTTATTTTTTTCCCCTCCCCATTTTCTGCCTCAGCGCTACAACTGAGTCATTCTGTTGCCCATGGCTCGTGGGTATACAGTGCTCCTGCAGCGTGCTGCATTATTCCCCAGTTCATCTGTCAATGTTATTTTCGGCTAATGCAGATGTGGGGTTCGCTTACCGTCGCTTTGTAGACACTTGTCGAAAACCATTTGGAAAGCCTTAACTATGCATAAATCTGCAGAGTGAATGTTTTCTTTCATTCACTTGCTCCTATTATTTGATTTCTTGTAGGCCTCTGCGGCAGAGATGGAGAAAATAAGGTAAGTGAGACAGTTTATTTACATCTCATTATAGACAAGAAATGTTCTGTTGCACAATGGACGACACAGGCTCTTGGAAAATATTTTGCTTAATACAATCAGTGTAAAATACTGGATTGCATGATGATGCAAGGGAAGCTGTGCTTTAGAGACAAAAGAAAAAGGAATGCTCTTATTCTTGTAAAACTGTTTTGCAGGGATGTCAATTCAGAAAGGGTTCTACACACAAACATGTTTTATTGCCAGATGCAGAGGATATTTGATTATATAAATGTTGTAGTCACTTGTCCATTTACTGCAAGAGCCTGCCATTCCATTTAATGAGGAAAGTGGATCAATAATTCATGAAAAAGCTGAAGAAAATATAGGCTTGACTTCAAAGCATCTAATTACTGTGGTTTGTTTCAATATAATGCTGTAACATTGGTGTTCGATTTTTGTTTTATATTGTATACCAGCCAGATAAATATTGTCTCCTCTGTGTTTAAAATGTTGTCATACTGTACCAGTTTCTCAGCACATCTCTCTGCTTTAAGCAAAAGGAGATGGCTTTTATAAACATAAGTTTTCCATCTCATGTCCGAGTGCAAGTCTGCTTTGGGGGATATTGCTTTTGTGTATGTTGTTAAGAAAGAAAAAGAAAGAAGAAAGCATTCTAGCCCTTTTTAAAAAATAACTTAAAAATAAAAAAATCCTGTCTATTAATAAAATCCCCAGGTATTATCAAAGTGATATGTAAAAGCTGAACTTTTTACTACCCGTTAACCACTTTATGGATCTTATTATAATAGCACAAAACACTGCTCTTACGTGGTTTTATTGGACAAGCTCAAATTCCTTCTCTGAACCTGGTGACTCAGTTTGGTTAGTGACAACTATTGTGCAAGCACAACTTTTTAGATTCCTTAAGTTTGGAATGCCTATCCTGAGTTATTAGAAAGGCAGAAAAGTTCTAAAATTTTGGAAATAACTGGGGAATAAGCGGTAAATGTGAAAGAACAGAGATTTGACTGAGTGTTTAATGAATTCTGGGCTGGAAAAAACCCTTTGTTTTTTATTTGAGAAGGAGGAGGAGGTTAAGGCTCTTACAGTGGACTTGAAGATGCATGTCCAAAAGTTTCTAATATAATTTATGAAGAGCTTCAGTTATACATTTTTTGTACTCTCTCATGATGATGAAAGTATTACAACTCTTGAGCTGAAAGAAAAACCCTGTGCAAGGTATTTTGGTTTTGAATGTATATAAGCACTATGTTAAAGCTGTGAGTTTTTCCTGAGTAACAACTGAGAAAGCACCTCAGTATGTGGTCCTGCGTTCACTAAAAATTCCAAACAAGATCAGCTATGGTATATGCACATTCATGTAATGAATTACTCTCTTAGAAGATGCAAGCAAATATATATTTACACATTTGCTTGATAAGCATGCGTGCGCAAATGCAATACAATACTTGTAATACTTTCCTGAGAATGTCTTGGCCTCTGCTTTTAGTAGATAGGCTCTTGCCACATTTGCAGTAACAGGCTGCAGAGCCATCGCAAATGGGTGTGCGAGGGGTCGAGTGCATCTGTCACAAGAGCCCAGGAGAATGAGCTCAGGAATATATTGAAAAAGGAAGAATTTGCTATGACAAGAGTAAATAACCATAAAGCTCCATTTTCCTAGCACCCTAGTTTTGAAGCTGTCAGGCATGCAGCAGTCCTTACCTCAGTACTCCTTGAGCACTATATAGATGGAAAAGCCCATACTGCCCCACTGAAGGAAGTCGGAGTTTAGCTATTAACTCCAACAAAAGAAGGGTCAGGCTGTGTCAGGAGTTTGTTAATGAAGTTTTCTGTTCACAATTCTTGTGTGTAAAAGTTGCTTCTGATGGATGTTTGGCCCCATCACCCAAGACAGTGCAAGGCCAGCGCAAGAGCTTCCTGCACATGGGCACAGAGCAGCAAGCCAGGCTAGGGGAGTTCTGGCAGGACCCAGCGCAGAAGCTGCACTGCTCCATCCCAAACTTTTCCAGGCTCCCTATCTATAGTCATTGCCTTGGATGCAAACTGACAGAACCCTCAGCGGTTTAAGGAAACAGTAATCAATTCTTGTGTCATTGTTTTAAATACCCAGTGAACCCACAGACCTGAGAGAATTAGATTTTTCCTAAACCTGTCCAAGAAGGAAGAAAGAAAGAGGGAAAAGGGCAGGCCAGGAGGAAAGAGGTATTTTTTGTTACGTGTAGAAACCAGTGTAATATCACAGGAGAAGCCATTCTCACATGATACTTGAATATGTTCTGCCCTATCCCCTGGGCCCAGCTCCTTTCCCACTCTCTTTTTTGCAACCAACTGAGAATGTACCATCCCATACCAGCTGGGAGGGAGCTGGCCTGAGGACTAGAGGGTGAGCCCACACCAGCTGTGGAGCTGGGGTGCACAGGGGGTACAAGGCTCCTGCAAAAGAGGGAGGAGAAGGGGGTCTGGAAGTAGCAAAAGGGAAACAGACCAAAGCCTTGTTGGAGAAACAGGAGAAGAGGAGCAAGGTGGACACCCACAGGACAACCTACACAGCCAGGCTGAGAACCCTCAGGGTTAGAGAAATCCAGGCATGCATTCCACAGTGCCCTTCAAGATAAGAAAGTCTTTTAAATAGGAAGAGCAGGCCCAGATAATCACACTTTTCAGAGGAGCTGCTCCACAGTGACAATCCTTGGGAGCCCACAGAGCCAAACTTTTTAAAAAGGCAGCTCTGGAAGCCTTTGGGTGAGCTTTGCACATTCCGCAGCCTGCTGCTTATGAGGCACTCCCAAGGACTGGGGTGGCCATGCCCATTCAGACAGAGGGGCAAATGAAGGAGCCTGCAAAATTGATCCACTGATGACCCATGCTTTATTCAGCCTCGAATTCACTGTGCCAGGGCAGCATAAGCAATGGTGCAGTGACCTAATACACCTCTCGGTGTTACATTCCTTCACTCAGAATCTAGCTGGAAAGATGTGATTCATCTCACGTAACTCAGTAATAATTCCCCTTGCAGACCAAGGAGCTGCTGTGACCTGCAATGTCACATCCAGTCCTTTTCAGCAGGGGCTTGCCATGACAGCATTACAGGTGGAAGGAGCAGTAGGAAGCAGAGGTGGGAGTTTATCAGTATTTAGCCTGGCACAGGGACAACTTCCTCTAAAAGTGGAAACATGCTATTTTGTGCTAAAACTTGCACTAGAAGAATCAGTTACTGCAATGAAGTCTTCACACTGTGAACAATTCTTAACAGTGCATAGTGTTTATAACATCTCAAGGTACCAATATATTAGGCAGGAAGTAAGGCTAACTACTAATCACAAACGTCTCGAGGATCTGCAGTTATGTAGGTTGGCTGTGTATGGTTATACAGTCACTTCAAACATTAATTACTTCTGACTACAACCTTTTAAATAAATTTTTTTTGATCTGGTTCTTTTTCATGTCTATAAACAAGGACTGAAAATCTTAGTTAAGTAAAGTAAATTTCAAATATACCTATACTATCTTATTCTGACTCTTAGCAGTGTGCTATCTTTGGTGCATATATTCAAGAGGAGCACATGCCTTCCAAGTCTGAGGCCTTGCTATCTGTGGTGGCTGGCACACCAAATTGCGAATACTCTGAAAACTGATCCTTTAAGTCACATTGAATCCATAGCATGGCTAGATGTGCAAATGAAAGACCAGTTCCACTGCAACTCCTGTACAAACTTCTGGTAGTTTTTTTCCTTTGCTTCCATTTAATCCCGCTTGAAATATAAGCTATAACATTCAACCTTGCAAGTGAAAATGTTGTAAGTTTTGGCGTAAGAGACCTCCAGATGTATTTTTGCACACAAATATCGACCAGATTCTCACTGTTTCTTACACTGAAGAGTATCTCATGCCACAGGAAATGCCACTGTTTCTTACACTGAAGAGTATCTCATGCCACAGGAAATGCCAGTTAAGGTGTCAGATATTGTTCAATAAAAGCTTTTTTTTTTTTTTAAACACACTCCTAAAATTTCAGTGACAATTCAGAAACTCTATAAATCAATATTCTTAGTTCTAAGCTTTCAAGATTCACAAAAGGCTGAACTGTGTATCTAAAAGTACCTAAAACAGGACACATCATCACCACCATCAACTGCCAGGCTCACCTAACTAGTGCCTGTAACGAGGCTGACTTTCTACTTTGCAATGTAACCATGGTATTCCCCAACTGAGGGTTACTTCAGTTTGGTAGCATCAGTAGTGGCACTTTACTAATCATCCAGGGATCTCTGACAAAAGCAATCCATGTCTCAAGGAACCTGCGAGGCAACATCTTCATTTCATTGTAGTCTTTGTTTCAGAGCATATGAAAACAAAGTGATTTGTTTTGCACACACAGCTGGTAGTAAGTCAGCAGCTCGAACCAAGTCTCTTGGATTTTCAGACTTGGACTTTTCTCAAGCATGTTTGAGTTCATCTGTGGTAAGGAAGGAATATCAGTCTCTTCAAAAGGAACACCAGAGGCATGTGCAGTCCTAGGGAAAAGCTTCTGCAGTAGTTTAGTGAAAATATGAATACCTTCCTAAATGCCCACTAGATCATGCTGCCTTCCTTGCACTTGGTATAAATTTAGCCCTCTTCATATGCTAATGAATACACTGCAATTTCCTGCCATCCCCACCTTGTCCTTGTTCCTTCTCTCAGCTTGTATCTACATTAATTTTACCATAGCTACTTGAACAGAAGGAGAGGATTTTTTTCCAGAAAGTTAACCAACAAACATGGCTTACTTTACCCTAGGTCTTACCTTCACATCCACAGCTGATGTGCTGGGAGCCACTGCCTTGTACAGAGGTACAATGCCACAGGACAGCAGCAGGGCTGTGCAAGCAGCAGCTCCAGCATCTGCTCAGCAGTGTCTGCAGACTCTAGCTGATGCTGGGACTTGAAACCCCAGCTGAGGACACAGGCAAAGAGATGGCACAGGGCAAGCTTGGAAGAAAGAGAGCACAGGGAAATGCGGGCGTGAAAGGCCCGTGAGTTTGGGGTCATTAGATGTTATGGTCAAAACGTCACCTAGCTGGGTGAATGTTGGGTCCCTTTTGAAAGAGGGAAGAAGAAAGGAAGAGAGCTGCCTACTTTTATTCAAACAGGTAAAGCAGGTTTTCATTTTTCTCTGCTTTGCAAGATGTTTTTATCTCCCAGGCAGTCCCAGCAGCAGTGACAGCCCTGCAGTGCTGTTTTCAGCACATCTGGTTTGTTCACGCTGCCATCCAAGGTGTGACTGCAGCACAGCTAAACCACACATCTCTCCCCCTGAGAGACTACATTCAGCTTTAAGTATGGTCATTGTCAACCGTAGCAATGGGAGCAATGTTCACACAAGGATATATTCACAGCCCCCTGGGGAACTATAGCCCTGGAACTGGGATTGGTTGGGGCGCAGAGCCATGCTGATCTGCCTATGCTAGCACCTTTGAGAATTTTATTAATGCTACCAGGTGCACAGTATGTTTGTGTAGCTTATACTGAAGTCCATCCCACTTCATTTCCACTATTACTGTTACCTGTGCTAGTCAGTCAAATGAGCACTGCTTAGCTGAGGCAGGGGGGATACTGTTATGTTGTCTTACAGCCCTGTGCCCTTACAGTCTGCTGCTCAGAAGAATGATCTAAAAGGCAGTGATGATGGTATGGAAGGAATCATCTCCAGTCACCTGCTGTAATAAGTGTTGTGTTATATTATCTTTTAGCTCTAGGTAACTACTGAGTGGAGTAAAAGTGTCCAGCAAACAAGAAACATGACAGGAACAGAGGGCAGAATAGATTTAAGTTGAATGAAACCAGGTATAGCTATGTAAAGTGGTCTGCAGGGACAAGTGGGAGCTGAGCAAACATCTGAAGAGACCAAGGAAGTAGGTAGGAGGAGATGAGCCATGCCATCAACCAGGAGCTGCAGTGAGTCATGGGGAAGAGGCTGGACCTAGGTGATACCAAGCTTACAAATAATGCTCTGCCTACCCCTTTCTTGCAAGGCAAGGTGCATCCCTGAGCAATACTATAAGTCACTCAGGAAAAAAAGGAGGGGGCATTTTGGACAAATATTTAAGAAAAGGAAAAAAAAAAAAAGGTCCATTTCTTATAGTGTTTGTAATTAGTTAAAAAAACTTCGTAGCACATGGACTAGACCTTCCAGAACAGGGTTTTTTTTGTTGGGTTTTTGTTGGATTTTTTTCCCCCCAAAGATGCAATGATGCTTTATGGTCAGAAAATTCAAAGGTGGGAAACTTGGATGCTCTCTGCATCCCCTATATCGCTAACAGCAACTAGATTCCAGTTTTTATGTAAGTGCTCTGACCAACGCTATCAGGGGATGTGTGCTGAACAGTGAAAGCAGCGACATACAAAGCAAACAGTGGCAATGACTGCAGCGGTAACAAAACAATCTTGCAAGCTGAAGAGTATAAAGAGGTTCCAAGCTGCAAACCCCAGATGGTTCAAGGGCAGTATAGTTTGTGAACCACACTTGAGTGTGCTCTGTGGTGAAATCAAGTACAATTTGAATGTTTGCTGCTGCTGCTGCAGTGCACAGACTGATGAAAGGAAGGAGATAACTTGTCTGCAACACTTTATTACAGGCTTTTGCAATTGCCAGCTCTGCTGCTGCTGGCATGGCTTAGGCAATTTAATTTACCAATCAATTCTTGATTTACACACAAGTGACTTTAGAATGCATTCAAATAAAAGCTCTGTATCATCACATTTGATTCAATGTTCTTTAAAAATCAAAAGCAACTGAAATAGATCAAAACTATGAAGCTTTTCACATTAAAAAAATCGAAGGGGCTGAATCGTCTTAATGTTTTAGTGATGACCTAGAGCCAGCTTAGCATGAAGTACAATGTGCTAAAAAATAGGCAGTAGATAGTGAGCTATAATCATGCTTTTCAGAATTCATGAATACAAGGGTTGTATAGTTTACAGAGCCCCTGAACGGGATAGCAGGATCATAAGTGCCTGTAGCTCCTTGCTAGATTTCTCTCATGTGTGTGACCATCCTACAGATCATGTGAACTGCACAACTCTTGTTATTCAACTCTTCCAGGAGTAACAAGATCCACCTCATTGAACAGTGGACAGAGTCACTGCTTATGGCTTGGTTTCTAGTAATGTTTATACTGGGATAAAAAGGGGCCTCCATGTCACATTCAAGTTATATTGTCTCTTAGAGCATGGCTTTCTTCATACATGCTTTTGGAAAGCTCTGAAAAGCACTGAGAAATCTAGCTTTCATCCTGAACTTGCCCAACTGTCACCATGTCAGCAAAACCATAACTGAGAAGCTGTGTGCGAGAGAACATACACACACCTCACGCAGCAGACTTGCATCTAGGAGGGCAAATGGTATTTGAGAAGAATATTGTGGCATAGAGGCAACAAAGCAGTAGTTGACTGACTTGTGTGACATACTAGCACATCATGACTACAAAAATGTAATTTCAGCTACTCAGAGCAAAATGCAAATTTTGACTACCTCATCTTAATTTTGCCCATCTTTAAAAGAAGGAGGAGGTAGAGGAACAGGGTGTCCTAGGAGAAAAGAGGAGCTTCAAACTTTTTCTGGAAGCCACTGAGCTCTTCAGGGAGTCCCTGCTGTGCTACAAAGACCCTCATGTTCACAAGAAGCTCTCATGACTCAACAGATCCGAATTGCTGCCCTCTGTTCAACAAGACGATTTCATATCCACGTCAGAGCAAAGGGCCTTAACTTTGAAGTTTCTGTACGTATCGGGTCGAACAAATGAGCTCATTTTATGTTTCTGTTAGCTTTAACTGTTGTTTTGACAAGAGGATCAGCTTAAGGAGCTGCTCTATTTTTAAGGCCTTCCAAGAGCTATACTGGAATTCTCAGCCATGAATGGCAACTTAATCTTTTCCCTTGCCATCCCCCAAGAGCTCATTCTTGCAGTAGGCAATTTGAAGAGATAAGCAATCAGTACTCCTCTTTACTGTGCATTTCTCTTTAAAAAGTATTAAATCTTTGTGCTGCCATTTAACTCAGGGATGCTGGCTTAACCAAGGTACTGCACAAATTAACATAGATTTCAATGTTTCATCTGTACAGAGTAGTCTACAGACAGAAATTGTCTATATATCTGTATAATTGGTCTTACTACCAAGAAGTCCTACAGATGCAGGTGCTTGAAATGACATTGAAGTAGCAATAAATGCATGGAAATGACTTTGCACACACATATTTAACCAAGTTTGTAACTGCTGGGTCACTTGCCCTTTTGAGATATTATTTCCTCTTGGTATGAATCCTATGTCTGTCCTGTATCAAGGAAGTAGTTAAGGGAGTTTATGAGAAACAGCCCATACTGACATGTACCAAATATATTCCAAGACTTAATGCAGATCCATGAGTGGCTGAAAAATAAATGTTTTGCAGCTCTACCCAATATTCTTAACAACTCAGTGGGGAACTAGTAACAAAGTACATTCACAGAGGCACATCCTTCATGATGGGGAAAGTGTTGCTTTCTATAGGGAAATAAAGATTTTTAGACTGCATACAAATATAGCACTGAAACAGTTCTATTTGAATCCAAAATAAATTGTATGCTTAGTTTTGACTCTCAGCTTGTGAATAGCAATGATGCTTTTATTTGTATTTGTATTCTGATTTAGATTGATGAGAGACCAACAATTAAAGAGCGAAAGATCAAGTGAGTCAAATACTCTGAAGGCAGGATAAAAATTAGAAGCCCAGCAAACTAGCCCAAAGCAATGCAAGTAGAGTGGTGAAAGACAGAGAAGCAATGATATTTAAGTAAATCACTTGGAAAGAAATAGCATAGCTCAACACAGGAAAATTTAATTGTCCTAGTTAAAACAACAGAGCAAGAAGTTTTTACGCAAGTCCAAATGGGCCTTCAGTCCTACACCTTTCCAGTGCTGAATTCATAGACATGTTCTTTCTAAAAGGGGTGCATGACTGGCCTGGCTCATTTTTGTCCAAATCTGCACAGCAGCAGGCTCTAGTACCCACACTCTGCCATCTTCTTGCAGCCTTGCAAACGCAGTGCCAGGCAGAGACACAGAGGGAAGCATCTGGTTTCTCAACCCCCATCAGCAGCGCGACCCCTCCAAATCTGAGCCTCAGCAATTCCATTTCATTTCTGACCCCTCACAAGCCTTTAAGAAGGGCAAAATCTTCCTGGCTTATCCCTGCCCCTACTGTACCAATGCCACCAAGTACAATGGGCATGAGAGGCAGGCTTCTGAGTAGATTTTCAGCCCACACTTTGAAACGTAGTCTAGAACAGCCCAATTAATGCCAGTCTTTGCTCTGGAGCCCCTAGGTATCTGGCAAGCCTTCAGGCGGGAAGGGGCACGGGTGAAGAAGGCTGATAGAAAGTCCCGTCATTCACTTTGCTTCCATTTTCCCACTTGTGGAAGGCAAAGCACTACCCTTGTCCTGCAGCTGGAACTGCTGTGGTAGGTGCTGAAGACCCCTTGCTAAAATTACATTCTCAGTTGTGGAGTCTCCTGAAGCATGTTTTCATGTTTATTTGGTCCTGTTTTATTTCTTCACAAGATGCCACCAGTTTGTGTCTTGTCTTTATATCAAATGTTCTTTATTAAACTCTTTCACTGTTGAAGGAACCAAGAGCAGGAAGGCTCTAGGAGATACACAGTCCCCCCCCAGTCCCATGTGAAGGAAGGACCAAATTCAAGATTCTTGGCTTTTCCATGAGGAAGGTTGATTAGCCTTTTTTATAACTCAGGGGGTAGTTCTGGCAATAGAGCATATGGGCAGGAGAGGGAAGAAATGAGTCACAGGTAGAGAAGACTGACATGAGTTTCTTTGGGCCAAATTTAGCTGACCTATACTGTTTGGTAACAAAGCAACTTCCCCCCCCCCGCCCCTTCTTCCCTCCTTCTCAATCTACAAGAGAAATCACAACCTAAAAGTCATGAAAAAATTTTTTTGAGAAGTTAAAAGGACAGGAAATTATAGCACTAAACAGGTAGTCTGCTAACAAATGTCAGTTTAGAGGAGTAAAGCTGTCTTGTCTACTGCATATGATGCAAAAAGTTCTACATAACAGGTAACTTCTGACAACAGGAACATTTTTTTTTTCTCCACCTTGATAAAGCTGCTGATGCAGATTTTTACAGTAACTGTAGGCTTCAACTTGCTTTCTTTTCACTGTGTTATGCTTTCTAATTTGACAAAGCCTCAGTAGATTCAGTTACTAGGACTGATGGGATTTACATGCTGTGAACTTCTGGAGGGTTTTCTTTACAAACCAGGACTGAATATTATCTAAACATAAAAGAAAAATCCTCAGAGAGAGATGTCCCATTAATTCCAGCACACAGTGCACTTGGAGCCATTTGAGAGAAACAATGCTCATCTAGCTAGTTTTGCTATATGTTGCTTTGAAGAACATTTGTTCTTGTCTAAAAGCATTTTGTTTTTAAATGCAGTGATAATCCTCCCATCGTCCACTGTGGAAAGCAACTTTTATTATAACCTAGGAACATGCAGCAAATAAGTGACAACAGCTACATGTTACTTGGATTCAAGGAATGTGGAAGGTTTCAGTTACAGTTTTGCTAATAAAATTCTAATGAATGCTTTGCTGGTAATTCAATGTGGACTGGATTTCTCTACTGTGGCTTTGCAGTTGCTTTGCATTCTCATCTTCATCCCCTGAAGAGCTCTCCAAATCCTATTGCACAGTAAAAGCAAAGTTTACCAGGATTTTCATCTTAAGTTTCCTATAGCACTGAACTACCAATTATCATGGCACACAGAGCAGACAGTTCTGATTAAATTGCCAGCCTGGATTTGTAGACCATCCCATCTCCTTATTCATCACCTCTATATACACAACATTGGGAAAGGATCTTAAGATATAAATAGGCATAGATATGGTTGCATGCTGAATTCTAAGTAACTGAATGAATCCATTACTGCATCCTTAGAGGACTCCAATTTTTCCCAGAACTACAACTCCTTTTTGAGTGTTATCTACCTCATTATGCATAGATTAGTTACATTATGTATTGGTTTGTGCAGACCACACAGAAGCTGAAAACAGTTAACTACTGTTTTGCAGAGAGATTAATAGAATCAGAAAGACACTTGAGAAAGCAACATATTCTTTTATCTAAAAAGCAATGTTATTTATACTTTTTTACATTTATGTGAAGAACAAAGCACTCACATGATACTCCTGTCACTCATATCTAGAGTGTTGCCTGCTACAAGTCTGCATTAATTGGAAGCATAACTGGCATACACCTGCACCATGGACTCATGGCACAAAACTACTCAACTATCATTTAGGGTTTTCCAAATCCACTTAGAACTCTTTTCCTTATACCTTTGCTATGAGCCACTGAACTGGAGACTACAACTTTCACAATGGCAGAAGGCATTCTTATTAACAGCAGAATCAGTAAAATCAACAAATACAGTTATCCCTTTACTATTGGCAGCTCTTTTGCAGAAAGCTATTAGTTGCATTTTCTATTTTTACCCTGACTATTTTCTTCAGCACTAGAAATTAGGGCATTGGCTTGCAGAGTCATGCCCTAATTGCCAAAATTAAGGGCAATTATGCAATGGAAAGAGGAAGTATAACAGGTCAGAGATTGTACATCTTCTTGAAATTCAGGTGGTGAAGGTGCTACCACTACTGAGTTGAAAACATGTACTGAGGTCTAAAGCTTTGAAGGACGTGACAGTCTTGCTCTACAGACATGGGTTACCACCACAGCTATTTGGATTCTCTCTGAAGCACTGTCAAGGTTCAAAGGATTTTTTTTTTTTTTTTTTTTTTGAGCACTCTATAAATTGCAAACATCCGTCTCCTCAAGGGAACACTTACCACCCTTTCCAGAGTAATGAAGAGTTTCAGCTAGAAGCTGGCAATCTTTCATGGGCAATGTGCCAGACTGTATTTTTTGTTCCCAATTTAGAGCTTGAACATGTTGGTAGACAACATTGAGAAGCTGGGAGCCGCTGCCTCTCACAGATGCTTCTCTCAAGATGCTGTGGATCCCAAATCCCAGCCCTGACCCTGTCAGACTTGCAGAAATCCCCTGATGACTGCAAACCACTGGGAGCCCCTTAGAAGGCAAGTTTTATAAATGTGCAGAATACTGCTTCCCCCCCACCCCGACTCACTCATTCTGCATCATTTGACATTTGAACATATTGCCATATTAACCACCAAAAGTCTGATCTATGAGCATGACTTCAAACTTGTATTTACAAGAGTAGAGATGCAGCGGCATATGGACCACCAGCTGGTGAGAAGTAGGAATGATACTTTGTGGGGTTTGAGTCACTTAGTGAATTAAAAAAAAAAAAAAAAAAAAAAAAAAAGAGACCATCTTCTGTACAGTCAAAAAGTTAGAGAGAAAAGCTTGGCTTCTTAGAACTGGAGTTGTTTGAAAAGACAAGCGCAGCAAAGCCAATACCCAGAAAGCAGAAAATCTGGAGGCATTAAATAAACTAGAAGCTATGTTGTTTATTATAAGAGGTATATGCAAACAAGCTGTTTCCTGCTAAGGCTGTAAGAAATAGTACCAGGGAGGGAGTGATGCAAGACAGAAAAGAAAAGAGATGACAGTCTGTTCCTCTTAAACACGAGGAATAAAAATCACTTTGAGTGCAAGGGTGACACTGGGGGAAGTGTCTTTTTATTGAGGTCATAACCACCTACACTCAAATTCAAAAGTCTCCAGCCTTTTTCCCCACCTCTCTCTAGCCTTGTGTCTTTTCCTCAGGTGTTTGCCACCCCTTCACCTTCTGGAGGGATTCTCCTCATGCTCCATCAACAGCTTCACCCCTTCCCATCCCCAAATGGTGACTTAGGTCTGCAGAATGTTAGCTCCAGACATTTCCTACTCCAGCAACTTTTGGGAGATTAATTGCTTATTTAACCTACCAAAGCTTGAGTCCTCCCAGGAAGTAGTTCATTATTTCTTATCCTGGTTTCTACCCTCGGACTGTTGTTTTTCACCACTGTTACTCCAGGAACGGTTGAAAAATCCCTGCCTAAGATCAGGCAACTCTAACAAAGACTAATTTTCATTTAACTTCAGAGACTGAGGTTTACTATTCTTCTCAATTCCAGTCCATTTCATCAACCTTTTCATTCTACGTATTTCCCTAGAAGCCCAGGTGAAGAGAAACCCAGGTTTAAGAGGACAGTTCTGTGCTCTCAGTCTGCAGCACTGCTGAGTGCTGCTCTCCCGTCACCTGCTCTCCCTTGCCAGCCCTGCTTGTTCAGGAGTGGTTCCTGTGGCTTTCTCAGAGAAATGCAAGAAGAGGGAGTCTCCTGTGGCTCCATCAATGCAGCTGCTGAGCAGAAGCTGTCTTTCAATAACTGGGATCTTTCTGGAGAAAGTAGTAAACAGAAAAAAATAATATTTGGCAAGGGGAAAGATTCATAGATAAACATTTTTTGTAATGGGGGAGGAAGATATAAAAGGAAAGGCCTGTTCCTTCAAAAAATAGAATATTGTCTGGGGACTATTAAATAACAATATAACTAATTACCAAGATAATTATCTTCATGCTGGAGCACCAAACAGCTGAAATACAGAAGCTGCTGAGAGCACTTACTATAGTAAATTACTGAAATGCTTCTCATGGTTTATTCTGCTGAATTAGGGTACTAAAAGAAGTGTGCCACATTATTTCTCTATTGACTCTTCCACATGTGATTATTTATTATTAGATTCATAAGTATGAATCAGACAGGAAGGTCAAGTTACTAATTATTCTGGAGCCCTGTCAGCTGTACAGCATTATCTGCACTGTAAAGGTAGATGCATTGTTTACATGCATAATGAGTGATGCAAGTAATCATTAAAGTACTTGTATAACAGTCAAATTAAAAAAAAAAAAAACCAAAAAAAAACAAAGACAAAACACTAGATCAGCATGCAAAGCATTAAAATTGTAAATGTTGTACTGCAGTTGTAATGTAAAGGAGATATAAAGCGTGCCTTTTTTGCCTATCCTTCCTTGAACAAAGAGCAGAAGCACAGGGGAGAGAGAGAAATCTGAAATCATTACTTTCTGCCTCTGCACTGTGTAGGTTTGTTTGGCCAACAAAGGAACATTTGCACTTCTAGATGTCAACCAAGTCTCAGAAACCCCCTGTGGCTCCTGCAAACATTATTGCCTTCCTAAAGGTGAGACTGAGAATGCTTACGTGTCATCTTCAAGTTCTTTGAGGGGCTTCTGTCAAAGCCAGGGCAGTGCTTGCAAGTTATATGCCTTAAGACAAAGAGTGCAGAGAACATAGACCAAGAGAACAAAGTTCTTGTTTCAAGAGTAGAATAACCATTTCCAAAATTAGTAGTTTCATTCAGCCAAGAAGCAGGAACAAGTTCCAAAGCAGAACATCCCTCAGCCAAATCAAAACTCTTATGGCACTGCTTGCTTCTTACCTGTTTCACAAATTATTTCAAAGCTCATTTGTGACTGTTTTGTGCCCATCACTATTTCCTCTCCACAGCATGGTAGCATAGACCCCTTGTGAAGAAGGACCCAGATAGTCAGACTTGTCCTTAACTTGTCCCCAAGTATAAATAATCCCCACAAACTCAGTGCTACTTATTGCACATATATGGGCTCCTAACGTCACTTAGGGATACTGGATAAGCATCGCTGTGTACATTCTTGCAAACAAAGTACTACCAGCAGTAGTTATTAGAGCACACACCACCAGTGTGAGCAGACTCAACCGCATTCAGATCAAAACAGTTACTAAAGTTTCTACAGATAATGTCTTTGATTAGTTCTGATATTTTCCTGTGCATTAAAAAAAGGTCAACCAATAAGGAATAAAAAACATAGTGTGAGATGAAGGTAATTAACATGACTTCAGTTTCAATAGCAGGATTTCCCCCCCCTGCCTCTTTCTGACATCTCAGCTTCAGAGAGAGAAGCCCAACTCTAACTACCATTCCTATGCCCTTTTCAGCTTATGGTAATTGCTGTTGTGTAGCATCACAGTACTGGGGCCTCTGCCTTATCCTTCTTCCCGTTTTGTGCAGCCAGCAGCGGGTGAATTTTCTTTTGATTTATTCTTCTAATAGCTTCAGTGATGTCAGAATATTAGAGCTGCCTATTATCTAAAGGTTTCTTTGCAAATCCACATTAAATGAAAATGTAACTTTTCAGTCATTAATGTGCTGAAAGAATTTGTGGTTAAAGGAGGAGATGGATGTTTCAGAAGGTTATCTGTTACATTTAAAAGCAAATTATCAGTGACAGAAGCTAGGTGAAACAGGCAGCAGGAGAAGTCAAAAGACAGATTGAGATATCAGTCGAAGAGGCTTTCAGATCCTTTTCTTCTTGCATGGACCACTAGAAGAGGCATTTAGAAGGATGTAACAAAGCAAAGAGAGTCTTCTGCCACGTGGGAAAACCTGAGGCATTTTTGCTGCCCGGTCACTGATGGTAACGCATGTTGTGCCCAGGCAGGAGGGGCAGGAGCACAGCAGTGGCTGTTGGCAGAAAGCTGCTGATGCCATAGGGTACACCACCTAGACTACTCCTTACAGGTCCAAAAGGCAAAGATTAAAGAAACCAAGAGGGCTGTTTAGCAAGAGGGAACTTTGTACCCAAGCTGGAAACATCTTTGCAGGAAAATTCTTGAAACAGACAAGTTTAAGAAATTTACGTTACCTCTCAAAAGCAACCAAAATGCAAATAGATACTGCAAACATCTCAGAAGGGATTCAAGATTCGAATGACTGTATGGATCTGACCTTTAACATTTTCAGGCCTCAGTTTTCATCTGTAAAATGGGGGTGATGGAGAGCTCTTTCCCAGCCTAAAAGGACAACATGAATTAAGCATATAGGAAACTATGAGGCACCTCCATAAAGTGGTTATCTAATTCAAATATAGCAGTTGCAGGTAGGACATAGGAGTTTATTGATTAGTACTACATCAGAGGAAGATTCAGCTCTGCCAAACAGTCATTGCATAATGACTTAATATTTGCTACTTGATGCTACATCATTAAAAACTCATGAGTTCATTCAATCTTCATTAGATAAATATGGTATTGCAGTACTTTCTGTGTAGTTCTTCAGATTTGAAGTTATACACTTGCTTTGACTTGGAAAGGAACAGTGCATTTTACTTTGACTTTTTTTTTGATCTTTGTATCTTTTGCTCCTATTCTCAGAATTACTGTTTGGGCTTTAAGTTCTGCATTATAAACTACATTCTTGATATGGATCGCCCATATTTAGGTGCTCTGATTGTTCAAAGGACTCTCCAGCTGGGTAGCAAGACTATTTGAGTGCTAATACAGTGATTGTAAAGAATGGGACATCAGTTCCGATTTTAGAACATAAATCTTGGCAAGTTTGAATGCAGTATATTCAAATGGAACAAATGGACATTTTAAGCATGTAATTTAAAACAAAACATTCAGCACTTACATGAATAAGCTCAGCAACTGCAGATCCCCTAGCCCAGCATCTAAGAGCCTACGGGTAACAGTTCCAAGCTCATAGCCACAGGGCAGCCCATGAGAGCACCCAGCCCCAGGGTTCAACAACAGAAACCTTGCACTCCAGGTCCCCTTTCTGTGGCTGCAGCTTTCAGCTCTGCTTTCTAAGGCCCTCACCTTCCTTCCTTATCTGTGTCTGCCAGACAGACACTCCTAGCTTCTTGTGGTTTCCAAGAGGGAAACTGTCCCAGCTCTACACCTATTCAAGCATCAGGCTTGGGTACATAGTAAATACGTACATGTGCTTATACACACATCCATCTCCAACTGCCACTGGAGTCTTTCTAAAATGCACTTTGAAAAGTTCTTCCTAAAAATAATGCTAAGCCAGAGCTACTTGCACTCCGCAATGCTAGAAATAAGCATTATCTTTCCAACTGAGAGAAGGAAAGAAAAAGAAAAATAAAGCAAAAAAGAAAAAGATTTCTATGTGGGGTTGAAGAAAGTGATTTATAGACAAGGCTGCTTTTCCTCACAAGTGCACACCTTGTCTGCTTGTGGCATTTTGCTCTAGCAGAGAAGGTGTCATGCATCCAATTAAAATATCGAAGGAGAGAAGATCGGAATGAGAATGAATAAATGCTGCAGCTGTACTGGGAAGAGTAGCTAAAAAGCATGCAGCTGGGAGACATACTGTCTTCTTGACCATTCCTGCAGTCACACCTGTGATGATACTAAAGCACAAGAACAAAACTGGATCATCTACTGCTTGCTACAGATATGCCTCCCCCTTAATCCAGTGTATTTATTTTGAGTTCAATGAAGATATTGTGCACTAACTGAAAAAGTAGGGATACCAGCCTTTCACTATGCAGCAGCAATTACAAGGACTGAAAAGACAAGCATAGAGGGTTTTTTTTTTCTGATTCCCATTCTAGTGGTGCTCCCATCAACACCTGCATAGTCAGATCCCAGCAACCACCTCTCTCATGCAATGGCAGGACCACCTGCACAGGGGTCCCATGATAGGAAAGTTGCCGCCCTCCCCTCAGTAGGGAAAAAGGAGCTGTAAGCCTGGCAGAAACTATTCAGACTGTCAGAGGAGAAAACAAGAAGCAAGCTAAAGACAGATAAGCTGTTCTGGAAGGTTGGGTCTGCCTAATTAGTCATAGGCTGAGCATGTCCTGTTGCAGTGTATCCAGAGGAGAGCCACAGAAATGATTAGAGCATTCTCCTATGAAGAAAGGCTAAGAGAGTTGGGGTTGTTCAGCCTGGAGAAGGGAAGGCTCTGGGGAGACCTTATTGCAGCCTTTCAATACTTAAAGAGGGCTTATAAGAAAGATGGGGACAGACTTTTTAGTAGGGGCTGCTGTGATAGGACAAGGGGTAATGGACTTAAACTAAAAGAGGGTAGATTTAGACTAGATATAAGGAAGAAATTTTTTACAATGAGGGTGGTGCAGCACTGGAACAGGTTGCCCAGAGAGGCGGTAGATGCCCCGTCCCTGGCAACATTCAAGGTCAGGTTGGACAGGGCTGTGAGCAACCTGATCTAGTTAAAGATGTCCCTGCTTACTGCAGGGGGGATGGACTAGATGACCTTTAAAGGTCCCTTCCAACGCAAACTATTCTTTGATTCTATGAATCTACGACTATAGTAAAGCCCTTGACACCATTTCCCACAGCATTCTCCTGGAGAAATTGGCTGCTCATGGCTTGGATGGGTGTACTCTTCACTGGGTAAAAAACTGGCTGGATGGCCGGGCCCAAAGAGTTGTAGTGAATGGAGTTAAATCCAGTTGGCGGCCGGTCACAAGCGGTGTTCCCCAGGGCTCAGTATTTTGGCCAGTTCTGTTAAATATCTTTATCAATGATCTGGGTGAGATCAGATGACACCAAGTTGGGTGGGAGTGCTGATTTGCTTGAAGGTAGGATGGCCCTGCAGAGGGAACTGGTCAGGCTGGATTGATGGGCCGAGGCCAGTTGTATGAGGTTTAACAAGGCTAAGTGCCGGGTCCTGTACTCGGTCATAACAACCCCATACAATGCACTACAGGCTTGGGGAAGAGTGGCTGGAAAGTTGCCTGGTGGAAAAGGTCCTGGGGGTGTTGGTCAACAGCCGGCTGAACATGAGCCAGCAGTGTGCCCAGGTGGCCAAGAAGGCCAACAGCATCCTGGCTTGTATCAGGAATAGTGTGGCCAGCAGGAGCAGGGGAGCAATTGTCCCCCTGTACTCAGCACTGGTGAGGCCACACCTCAAATACTGTGTTCAGTTTTGGGTCCCTCACTACAAGAAGGACATTGAGTTGCTGGAGCATGTCCTGAGAGGGCCAACGAAGCTGGTGAAGGGTCTGGAGAGCAAGTCTTATAAGGAGCGGTTGAGGGAACTGGGGCTGTTTAGTTTGGAGCAAAGGAGGCTGAGGGGTGACCTTATCGCTCTCTACAAGTACCTGAAAGGAGGTTGTAGTGAGGTGGGTGTCAATCTCTTCTGCCAAGTAACAAGCAATAGGACAAGAGGAAATGGTGTCAATTGCTCCAGGGGAGGTTTCCTTCCAACCCAAGCTATTTTATGATTCTATGACCACACTGAAGGCTAAGCAAGAATTAGTGTGACAACATTTTCCACTAGAAATTGTAAAGCCATCCTGAAAGTCCAAAATTCTCTAACACATTCAGTGCTTTGCTATCAAATCCTCTCCTCCCTTCACCAGTTTTCACTAATGATGTTCCTAACAGATACTGGAAAATTTTGTGGGACTACTGGTTTTGGTTTGGTTTTGTTTTTCTTTAAATAGAATATTGTTTCTTGGTGTGCATTTTGGTCACGTTTAATTTTGCCTTTGGCAATGGCCTGAGACTAGACCATAGGGGAGAGGGAGAGTGATGTAGACTGCTTAGAGAGGTTTTGAAATCTCCATCCTTGAAGATACTAAAAAATTGACGGGACAAGGCCCTAAGCATCCTGATCTGGCTGAATCTGCTTTGAACAAGAGTTGGACCATATGATCTCCAGAAGCACCTTCCAGTGCTAATTTATTCTATGATTCCACATACCCACAGTCCAGGTCCTTTATACTCTGGAATTTCCATTTGAGGGAATTGGAATTTGAAGGGCAACATCTGTGTCAACCACAGATATATTTCATTTCAGTAGTTTTTCTTTTACATGGTTCAATTTAAGGACATAAGTATTTACTTTTTTCCCCCCTGTGAAAGATGTCATCCAGCAGAGTAGTTTCTGATAAACATCAAGCTCAATCAGTTATAATTATGTGTTTTTGCAACTCTATTTCATTTAAAGAAAAGCATTTACCAAAAAGAGACAAAGTGTTTCTATGCAGAAATGACTATGGCAAGTTCCCTATTTTCCTGTAGAAATTTTAAGTTGTGGGCAGAGGTAGACAGACATAAACACACACACTCACTTCTCATGTGTAGGTATACACATCATATTTGTGCTTGTAACTGTAGTAGGTTAGGTGACTGATTCCATATCTGCACATACCAATGTTAGATTTCTGTGTATCCTTATGCTCATGCATGAAATATGGTGTGCTGTTTTACACGATGAAGTTCCTCCTCATTCTTGTAAAGATGAAGAGCCAAAAGTCTGACACCGGCAATGTAACTAGAGCCCTACTGAAGTCAATACTATGTAAGAATATAGCTGAGAGACAGAATATAGACCTGGCAAGTAAATACCAAAACACCTATAGAAAAGTTTTAATCACTGGAGACATCAGGATATCGGTTGCTTAACAAAAGCAATTATACAAAGTTATAACACAATTGAATGCAGTTTGTTTGGATGTATTCTGGTAGGACTCCTAATACTTCTAGTGCACTCCTCACTGAGCATCACAGTAACTGAAGAGATTTGCAGGGAGAGCAGACCACCTTTTGGCCAGTGGTTTGCTGGCCAAAACCACCACCCAGTTGTTGTTCAGAGCAGAGTCAAAGCAAAAAGCAGTGGGAAAGTCAGACAAATATTTTGGGCGGCACCCTCTCACAACAGGAGGTCTCAGCAAACAAAGAGCTTGTCTGGGTGCAAGAGAGTGTTTCTAATTGGGATGAATTGAATGAAGGAAAGGAATGGTCTCAGAAAATCTTTTCCAGGACTGTAGTAAACCAAAGGGAGTGGGGCGAATGCATGTACATGTTATTTTCATAGAATCATTTAGGTTGGAAAAGACCCTTAAGATCAAGTCCAACCATAAACCTAACACTGCCAAGTCCACCACCTTAAGTGCCATGTCTATGTGACTTTTAAATACCTCCAGGGACAGTGACTCAACCACTTCCCCGGGCAGCCTGTTCCAGTGCTTGATGACCCTTTTGTCCATCTTATGTTAACTAATTAAAGGGTGATAAGTTTAGAAATATTTAGAAAAATCTTTATGAATCTTTTCTTGATCCGATACCTGTGCTTTGAGAAAAAATGTCAAGAGAGTGCCCCTGCAAGTGCAGTTGTGGGAAAGAAGGTGCTTAAGATAGCTAGATGAAGTACGGTGGTCAGCATTTGTCCAGGATAACGGGAAAATATTATCTGACCCAATTTGAGGGCCACTTTCTCATCTGGGGACTAGATCTGAGGGGCTTTAGAGAAAATGGCAAGGAACAGAGTAGAGAACAGAAGACAGGAAAAAACTTGGAGCCTCAGAGAGGAGGCTGCTCCAGCCAGACAGTTTGGAGAGCACCCTACTCTTGACAGAGTATGCCAACCAAGGGTGGGAAATGGTCACAACAGTAAATGCCCAAGAAGCTTCTGAAAGTCAAAAGTTCCCCTTGCTCCTGCTCACCACAGTGCATCTCAAGAACCCTCTTGTCCCATCCCTGATACCACCGTCTCTTCCAGTCTATTCCCAGCATCCTTTCCAGCCCCTAGCACACTCAATTCCTCAGGATGCACTTACATGGGAGAGGAAAAAAACTCCCATTACAGAGCCACTGCCCAGGGGGAAGTGCTTTTCCAGCTGCCAGAAAAGCACCACTGCGGGGCACATTTGTTATATCACTGTTCCCAAAGAGCCAGGTAAGCCAGGCCCCACATTTCCCTTGAACATACAGAAATTGTTTCTCAGAGACTAAATGGAACAGACTTGTGGAAGTCTCTTGTATAAAACACATCAGGGTGCGTATCTCAGCCCATTACACACCACTAAATACTTGCTGAAATGGCAGCTTTTACTGAGTTGTACAGAATGATTTTTATTGAACATAATTACTCAACAGGAAGCACAGAGCATAATTAATCTTAGTGTGGAGCTCCATTTTAACTTTGTTGATCTAGTACTTCAGAATAATGTGGTTACTCTTCGATTAATTTTTGCTCTTTCATTTATGAAAGTGGATAGTCTGTATTTTCTCCAATTACTTAAATAAACATCAAACACTTCTAAACACCAATTCTGAAAATGTCTAAATGTTGCAGTAATAGGCATGCTGCAAACAGAGAGATTAGCTACAGCTCAGAGCTAGGGAGAAAATTAATTGATCTGTGGCATGCAGTTGTATAAAATTGCTTTTTGCTTGGAACCAAACAGTGGCATTCTTCATATTAACACAGACACCTTTTTCAATCACCTCTCCTAGCGCTGCTAAGGCACCGCCATTACTACTAATAGATAGATGACAGTCATGTTTTACAACAAGGATGTGAATGGTTTGGTTACAGGCACAGTTTTTAAGTACCTGATGCTGCAAAATAAAATAACAATAAAAAACCCGCTACCAAGCTGTACACACCTACCCAGAACAGATTGTTACTTGTAGTACATGACGTTTCTTCAGGTTCAAGAATCCCTCAGAGCCCTTTGCTTTTATTCCATTATCCACACGTGCAGGCAAGAACCATGCCAACTCAGGGCTATAAAGCAGCCTGTGCAAAGTGGAAAATGATTAAACATGCTGAACTGAATGCACTGCCCAATCAATAGATCTTCCAGTATATTGTAATCAGCCCGTCCATCACTGTGCCTTCTTACCCTCTTCTCATTATAAGTTTTTCATATGAATTTCAGTTTATAAGAAGCACCTATTTGGAAAGCCAAAGACTTTAATCTCTTCCCAAAAAGATCTAACAATAACCCATATTGATTTAGTATTGTGACGAAATCTTAAAAATCCGTGCTCAAGATCCCTGTCCTGGTTTCAGCTGGGATAGAGTTAATTTTCTTCCTAGTAGCAGGCATAGTGCTGTGGTTTGGATTTAGTAGGAGAAGAATGTTGATAACACACTGATGTTTTTAGTTGTTGCTGAGTACTGCTTATGCTAGTCAAGGACTTTTCAGCTTCCCATGCTCTGCCAGGTACACAAGAAACTGGGAGGGGGCACAGCCAGAATAGTTGATCCAAACTGACCAAAGGGCTATTCCATACCATATGACATCATGCTCAGTATATAACTGGGGAGGGTTGGCTGGGGAGCGGCGATTGCTGCTCAGGAGCTGTCTGGGTATTGGTCGGCGGGTGGTGAGCAATTGCATTGTGCATCACTTGCTTTGTATATCATTATTATTATTATTATACTGTTACTATTATCATTACTCTTTTACTTTATTTCAATTATTAAACTGTTCTTATCTCAACCCAGGAGTGTTTCTCACTCTTACTCCTCCAATTCTCTCCCCCATCCCATCGGGATAGGGGGAGTGAGCGAGCGGCTGTGTGGTGCTTAGTTGCTAAACCACGACAATCCCATAACCCCAGCCAGCATGCCTCCTTCAAAGCAGCCTGAAATAAGTATTTAGTTTGAATTTTGTTTAATGAAGTTTTCTGTTCACTCTGTGACCTCACAAAAATGCTTTTTCCCCAACATGCAAAGTTGAACAACATTTTCAGTCTGTGAACACCCCAGTGCTGGATTTAGCCTACAAGAGGAAAGAAGGTTACTTGGTTGTAACACTATAAAAATAGCTGCCAGAGGACTGAGAGTGCTCTTAAAAATAAGCTATAATGAAGATCAGACAGCAGCCTGAAAAAAAAAAATCACAGGCACCAATGGGAAAGAGAGTTGTGTCACTGAGCCCAGCAGGCAATGGGACTGCTCAGAGCAAGCAAGTACAGCCATCCACTGCCAGAATTTTGAACCTGCCCTGGAGGACTTCACTTGACTAGTGAAGACAGAGAATGCTAACAAAGAAGGTCACAACACCAAAAATTTATTTGAGATTATTTTGTCCAGCTCATGAGAAGATCAAAGCTTTTCCTTAGGACTGGAAGGGATTAAGTCACAGAAAAAATATCTGCAAGGTAGGGGGAAAAAAAAAATAAAAATCTCAGACTCTCCTTATTAGCTCCCCAGCCAAGATGTGTTACTTGAATGAAAAGTAGTTGCAGCCTGTGCTGCATACATCATGGCAAAATACAAATCTTCAACTGATTTGACATTTACAACACATGTGTTTCTGCCATAGAGCAGGCTTCTTCCTTGGAAGTGCCTTAGCTTAAGCCAAGGGATGGATTCTTCTCTTGTGGAGAGGCATGCAGCCTTGTTATGCAGGGAACATGTTACTGTTTCAGAGGAACGATTTCATAGAATCATAGAATGCTGTGGGTTGGAAGGGACCTTTAGAAATCATCTAGCCCAGCCCCTCTGCAGTGAGCAGGGACAGCTTTAACCAGATCAGGTTGCTCAGAGCCCCGTCCAACCTGACCTTGAATGTTTCTAGGGATGGGGCCTCCACTACCTCTCTGGGCAACAAGTTTCAGTGCTGCACCACTCTCATTGTAAAAATATCTCTGATGAAACCCTTTTCATTTCACTGTCACCTCCCCAGGCCTCCCTGCAAAGCATGGCAAAACCACAGACACCTGGGGAAAGAAGCACATCAGCACTGCACAGGTAATTCAGGGGCAGGAAGACCTTAGCTCCCACCCTGGCTCTAACACTGCTCTTTGAGCCTGGGTCTCTTTGGTTCAGTGCTCTCATCTTTACCAGGAGAGATGATGCATTTAAAAACTTCATTGCCTTGTTACTGTGATGATAAAGACGCTCTGAAGTTGGGAGCAGTAAACAAACATTTATACCATTCTTTTGGAAAACACTGGAAGCAAGGTGCCAACAGCAGCAACCAGCAAGCCCTCCTTAAAAAACTAAAAAAAAAAAAACATATATGATCTGTATTGAAATTATGAAATTGCTTTAGTGACAACAGCAAACATCCAGAGTTCAAATGGAAGAGATCAGTCTTCAAGATAGAAACAGAACAAAAGTGTTCACCTAACACAACTCTTGGTCAGCTCCTCCTCCCCAGCACCCTGTCCTGACCTGCTCAGTCCCCTCTAACCTCACCCCATGAGGTGTTAGGGTGCTGTTGCACGTTGTCCTTACATTTCCCTCACTTGGATTTCTGCGATTCCTTTTTCTTGAAGCCAAATCTCACAAATCAGTGGATATAAGCGACTTAAGCCAACACTAGCAGGAGGACAAAGGCGAAAAAAAGGTCAATCTCCAAATTCAGCAAACACCTCAGCTACCCAGAGATTCCTTGTTAAACTTCACTTATTCCCAAGTAATTTTTCTGGCTGCCTCCTCCCCCCTGAAGTTTTGTTCTTTATAAGTAGATGAGAGGTATGAACGAGCAGAGAGGGAGATGAATGTTTTAAGTTATGGGGCAGCACAGGTATAAAAACAAATGAGCATGGACTGAACGGGCATACATTTAGTCTTGCAGCTGAAAGATTATTTGTAGCCATAAAAATGGGGCCAAATACTAAAACTAAATCAATTTTAAGAAAAACCCTGATCAGTTGATTAAGTGGATTATAGAACATGATAGTAGGGAACACATTCCTGTAGCTGAAAGTACTTATTTCAGTCTTGTATTACCATAAAATTTGTGAAACCTTCTTTAACTGTTTCTTTGTGCCTTGTTTTCTGTTTAGATTGTCTGTGAGATTTGATTAGGTGACAAGCTGAAGGAAGAGAAAAAGGGATAAGGTACAGTAGCCAAACAGCATTGGATGACAGATAATCTAGCACAGAGGGAGATAAACTGTGTAGCCCACAGTCTATTCACACTACAGGATAAAAGGAAGATCTGATATACCTTCAAGCACGATCTTTCTTTACCCTGAACAATAAAGGAGAGGGAGATTAGAGCAATAACCCATTTACCTTTAGCATTGGCAGCAGTACCCAAGTAATTCACTATTGAGTGTCCATTATACATCTATTGCTGTGCCTCATTCATGTAAAACAATGGATCAGAAAGTGCTGATAATTTGGGGTCCTAATACTTGCCTTCCTTGCATTAGTTCTGGATTTTCAAAGCCTTATGTTCCGTCAAGATGGTGGAGTAGAAAAATGAAGCACCCCTCTTGCATTCTACAAATACTGCCTGTGGTACTATGTGGTTTGTGAAATAAAAGAATGAAGCATACTCTGCTATACTATCATATAGAAACAGCCATAATTTGCCCCTTAGTGATAATAAACTACTCCTATGTTTGAAAAATATGTAAACACATCATGCTGTATTCCTTTTTAATAGCAGCAACGTACTCATTCACTGGCCAACACACCAGCGCTAATTTGGCCCAAAGACTGTGTTTACAACCTGTTCACTACAGTGCATATCTGAAAATGTTTCATTTAGCTCATTTAGTATTTGCATACACCCAAAGTGCTTCAGGGCCACAGCAGAGAAACACCAGTACTGCATCTGTCTTGTTAAATACAGAGGTTTCCTCACTGACCCTGTGACACAAACATAACTTCCATGAAGGGTGAAAAAAGCACATAAATTGGGGGGGGAAGGGGGGGGCTGGGGTCTGTGTGTGTGTGTGGGGGTGTCCAGCTAAGGACATTACTTGATTACTTAATTAAAACCTTCATGTCTGACATTTACCACAACAGAAATATTTTGTATGTGCCATCAACACTTTAGTATCAAAACCACAGATTTTACTCAAGGTTCTGCACATGCCCCTAACTTTAAGACTCAAATTTTCATCTAAATTAATGTACTGGAGTATTTCACACCAGTGATGCCTTACTGTAGAGTTATTGTTCTGATACTACAGATACTTAAAATATCTCTACCTCAGATTTTTCTAAGTACTCCCAGTTACACTAAATAAACAGGATGAGGAACAAAACCTAAAACCATAACATAATCCTTATTTTTAAGACAGCATGAATTATCATTAGCCAAAAGCTTACCTGGTACAAGTTACTGTAGGTTCAATAACATCAGTCCTGTGAGTTGAGGGTTCAGCCTAAGGTTTCTCTGCAGGGGACCTTGGGTTTAGGTTTTACTGGTTGCATCAGGCTCCACAAGGGTAGAGGTCTCTGCTGTAGGAGGGATGGAGTGATGGATGGAGCTAACTCACTGCTCCTTTCCCATGTTGCAGAGGACAGATGAGGCTATAGCTGCCCCAGGCAACAAACACCTCAGCTGTGGTGTACAAGGAGGCACAAACACCCAGCAAATTATTTGAGAAAGGAGTGTGTGCTCTTTTTCTGTTTCCGTATCGTATCCCATCCTTTAACCTTTATGCTTTAGTCCAGGGTCTCCAAACGGGGATCACTCAGACTTTTCCCCACTGCAGTTCATCTGGAGCAGCTCACCCTGTAGGCTGCCGGTAGCCTTCTCAGGAGCTGTGTATCAGGCACCTCTTTCTGCAGCCTTCCCAAATCCTAGTAGTATCTCTCAAGAACTTCCCATACAGTCCTCAGCAAATGCTAGAAGGAGGAGATGCTGGGAGTGAGCCTCCTTTCCATGGGGTCAGTCTCCACAGCCCACCTGCACCAGGCAACCTGCAAGTCAAAGCCTCCCAGCAAAGCAGTCCTACAGCCCATTACTACCACCAAAGTCTGATGATTTGGCCATATATGTTGCTGGGAGCTTACCCCACACGCTTAGCCTCTGTTCTACCTCCCCAGCACTTGTGGTTGTTCACCTGCCTGCTCTTTATTTGCCTTTAGTGGGGTTACCCATGTGTTTCCACCTTCTGAATTAGTGGGACTGTCCCCTTTAACTAAAAGTTGTTATATTTCATATTTATATTTAAATTCAATTTGCAGAGAAGAGAACAAGTTGTTCAGTATCTATTGTTCTGTGCTGCAGTAGACACACTAATTTTAGAGTACATCATTTCCATTAACACACAGAAAGGTTTGTTTCTTTATTCATTTATGTGGTGTTCGACATACAGTAGCAGGCCTGAACAGAATGAATGGCTATAAAAATAAGAAAAAATAATTTCAACACCATCAAGTGGGCTCAATAAATCCAGACAACTGCATTTTCTTTGCATCTACCTTTCCTGTTTCACTTTTATTACTCATTTACCTTGTCACATCCAAATGAACAGAAATGTGTTGGGATACATATGAAAAATTTCTGCCTCCCATAAAAGAACCTTGTATTTATAGGAATCTAGAGAGACTTCAGCTTATTTTAAATCCTTTTTCCGACTTCTACTGCCATCATTCAACCTCATTTGAAGGAGGGAAAAGGAAATGGAACATATTGTTAATTGTAATCAGATTGACATCCACTTGCTAAGAATTCCTTTAGCAAATTACTGTCCTCTAAAAAATTACAGAGTTGGAAAGAACCTGAGATTGAACATCAGTGAGGTGAAGATAGAAAAATCTATTAATACTTTTACCCTACCCATAGGAGTTAATCAGGGAGCAAGATTTGTCTGAAATGAAAGGCCTTTTCACACCAGACGTAAAACCCTTACAAATGGAAATAATTTTTATTTTCCATAACGCTTGATGAAGTATTTAGCAAAGGCTGAAATGGTCACACAGCTTTCTACAAGGTGTTTAAAATCCACATTTGTTTTAGTGAGCTATTCCCACACTTACTACTGATACTCAATGTACTAATTATTTTTAACTCATGCTATAAACCAGAAATGTGCACAGCTAACTGAACACATCATTAGCTAATGCTAAAGTTTTCATTTTTCTCCCTCAGTTTCCCATTTGGTAGCCTTATCTCGGTCTAATTGTCCAAGACAAATGGTTTGGTTGAAATGCTTCTGAAATATGTTGAGAAAGAAAAACAATGAAAAAGGGCCAAATATCAGAACATTCTAATATGTGAGGGTTTTTGCTAACTCGTGTCTGATTAATATGAGGTGCTAGAGCTGATCATCTACCTGGATTAGTCTTCAGCAGTCAGAAAGTAGCAGATCATGGCTCTACCAGTATATAAATATATAATCTATTAGTAGACAATCACCTAGGAGCATAAAGCTCTTGTCATATCATGAGATACAAGTGTTAACTTTGGCCACAGGTCTGGCCAGAGAACTCATAAGAAAGCAGAGAAGAAACTCAACACCAAATTCTCACTGGCTCTTCAACATTAACATCACCACGGCAGGAATTCATCCTAAAGAATCAAAACGTGCCTTTAAGAGACATCCTATGAAAAAGAAATTGTGGACCTTCATTGCTAGACTCCCATGGAGCTCTCCCAGATGTTGGCCAGTGATGCAGGCAGAAGGCAGGGCTGGGCCTGTACCCTTCCACCCTCTTGCTACCCAAACAGTTTAGCATGTCTTTATTCCCAGGAGTGCAGGAACTGCCATTCGTGTTGCACTTGAACACAGCAAAGGAGAAAGAGAATAGGATTTTGCATTCCCCTTGTATTTTGTTCATTTGAGGGCCCGTAGGGAGCAGAGGAACTCTAAGTCTTATCAGAAAAAGGCCAAAAAATACAGATAGTGAGTATGCTTTGGCCCTCCTGCCAAGATGTCTGGAGCTGTTAGAAGTAGATTACATGAAAACAAGACAGGAACAAGACACTGGGCATTAGACCATGAAAGGATGTCACTTCTCAGCAAAGAGGTAGTTGCTAGTAGGAAGTTCAGAGGTGATGCTAAAATACACTTTTCAAAGGAGGAGGAGAGTCAGGAAGAAAAAATTCTGTCAGAACAAACTATAAAGACCTTAACTGGATACTCCTGTGAGTATTCAAGAAGATTGCTCATCTAAAGGTATAAAACAGCTGCCAGGATCGAGCCTAAGCCTTCCAGTAGCAATGGAAGAGTGCAGCTTGTTTCCAAAAGAGGATGGATAGATTGAGAGAAAGTGACTAGCAGCTCCTGAAATAACTAACAAGATGGACTCCTTAGCTATGCTCAGAGGCAGAGAAATAGAGAAAAATATGTTGTAAAAAAATTCTGAATTCTAATACCAAGAGCTCAGATGTTCACCAGCTGCAATGGTACAGTGGTTAGCAGTGAGTCAGAGCAGTCCCTGATGATAGTCAAGGTTGTCACCCCTCCCTGCAGAAAAGCTACTGCTCAGACAGAACAGAAATTTCAGTCCTTTCTGTGATCTTGTGCTGTACATATGCAATACAAGGGCACGCGAATGCTAAACCTCTCTTAATTTTATACTCCCAGTTCTCATTATGCAGAAGAAATCACAGGGATTTTAGGAATAAACAATGTACAAGCAAGACCAACAAAGGTGAGGGGAGGTAGCCATTCAGCTCCGTTGTGGTTTAGCCCCTGTCGGCAACCAAGCACCACACAGCCGCTCGCTCGCCCTCCCCCCAGGTGGGATGGGGGACAGAATCAGAAAGCCAAAAGTAAGAAAACTCATGTGTTGAGATAAGAACAGTTTAATAATTCAATTCAAATAATAATAAAAATTGTAATGAAAAGGGGAACAATGAGAGAAAGAAACAAAACCCAGGGGAAAAAAAAACCAAGTGATGCAACCACTCGCCACCCACTGACCGATGCCCAGGAGTCCCTGAGCAGCAATCACTGCCCCCTGGCTAACTCCCCACAGCTTATATACTGAGCATGACATCATATGGTATGGAATACCCCTTTGGTCAGTTTGGATCAACTATCTTGCCTGTGCCCCCTACCAGTTTCTTGTGCACCTGGCAGCACATGGGAAGCTGAAGTCTTTCACTAGTGTAAGCAGTACTTAGTAACAACTAAAACATCAGTGTGTTATCAGCATTATTCTCCTACTAAATCCCAAACACAGCACTGTGCCAGCTATTAGGAAGAAAATTAACTCTATCCCAGCCAAAACCAAGACAAGCTCCCAAAATTCTCTTTCTATAAAGCAAAGACAACATCACAGCAAAAAGAAAACCCAAACTGTTCTGAATGAACTATCTAATAATTGACCTATGTTTTCATACCTGAGCTACCTTAAATATGGCCATAGGGTCATTCAACTTATTTAGTGCTTCTTTCTCCCACAAACACTTCCTCTCTCATCTCACATTCCCAGGGGTCCCTTGCAGACTATAACATTGTTAAGTAGTCACCAGCTTCTGCAAATACCACCCAGCTGATCAGGGTCAGGGAGGACTGCTTACCCACTGATCAAGTGCTACCCAATCCCTGTCATTTTCATTAGCTGAGCTGTGGTGTCTGTTTGTCGGGCATGATGCTTTCCCCAGTTCAGAAGTCAAGCAAAGTAGTTCTTTTACCTAGAGACAACACTTCAATATACCCTGGTTTAATCCAATACCTTCTACACTTGTAGGAGCCAAGAGGCTGCAGCTCTGGTCTGGAACTGGCAAGAGCCTGAAGCTGGTATTTTGCAAAGAGACTAAGCTACTAAGCAGTAGCACATTTCTGGCAGAGGAGATGACACCTTTTAGCAGGGACTGTGGGAGAGTTAGAGGATCCAGAATTACATGAGAGTGAAAGGAGTACAGTCTCCTATTAACAGGCTTGCTTGACCTCTGCATCCCTAAAAGATTTGGCTATATGGGCCACATGATATTCTTCCAACTCCTTCAGGACTGGCCCAGAGCCTCAATATACATTAGGGAGGTATTACAATGTTATCCTTTGGCTGAGATGGGAATTTAATCCTAATTGCTTATGGCCAGTAGAGTTTGCACAAGTAGGAACCAGATTTCCATGTGTCTTGGCCCCATTATCATACTGGAAGTTCTGCCTCCCTGGCTTCCCGTACATGTTTTTGTTTTGTTTGAGGGGATCAGCTATCAGATCAGACCTTCCGGTTTCCACGTTTGTACTGTAACAAGTTAACACTGTTACAAAACTCAGGCCAATTAGCCATCAGTTGCACTTGGCAGCCAATTCCAAAGGAATGTATTAAAATTTCAATTATTTGCACAGCCTAGTTAGCATTAGCGTACTGCACCTAAAGTCACACATGCTTGCTCTTCTGTTATTTGAGCCAAATCTTATTCTTGGCACAAAATATAGGCACTGCATTGCCTCAAGAAGAGATCCCTGGGTCCAGAAGGGACTTTCAGACCACCTGAATAAGGAGCTCTGAGTCCTTAAACAGCTGAAGAAAGAGAGAAATACCATATAGTCAAGGAAACAAGAGCTACAGAACCTTTTTTTTTATTTCTTTCTTGCTGGCTTCATGTCTTTGTATTCCTCGTTATCTAGTGCTGGGTTTCAATGGAAGGCATGGAAATCTGTGCCGATAGCCACATAGCAAGGGTATATCCTGAGAAAAAGTAGAAACAGGATTGGGGTCTCTCAAATGGAAACAAATCAGTGCTCCCTGCTCAAATCATCAAAAGTGTGTGCTATATACTGTCACCACTGGGTCCTTGAAAAAACATCAAAGCTGCTGGGCTCTGTGCTAACTGTACTGCCTGTCCGTATGGGTTAGGTGGATTTGAAGCACTGTGAATGGGTCAGGCTCTTCCATGAACCTGTACCTCTTGCCCCACAGAGGAATCACAGCAGTGCTGGGGAGTCCAGCCGCTGAGCCTAAGGCAGCTCAGTGTCTGTCCCAGGGCACTCCAGAATCCCAAATGTAGGTGTCTGTGAGACTGGTCAGAGAGAATAACCTTTCTGTATTCATGTGTTGAAAGCAGGACCTGCACTTCAGCGAAGTACTACTTCAGAGCCTGTCTCACCTTTAATCCTCAATGTCCTCCCTTTGAGAGGTCTATTCCATGTCATTTAATTCTCACCATTATACAATCTGCATTTATCTCTCTCTAGTTTTAAAAGTATACATTAGCTTGCTGTTATCATAGTTAGACATTGTCTATACTGAATAAAGCAATCTCATGCCCGTGACTCACTAATGTACATCTGGATGAAGACTGAGTCTGTTTTCTGCAACACAGCCAGTTCTGGCAAAAGAAGGTATGAAGAAGCACGTGACAGGAGTTAGCCAAGCAGTAATAAGACTCACCTGAACATATACATTTTTTAATTGCTAAATAAGACATGTTCCACAACAGCTAATATTTTTTTAAAGCGATAATTCATTCCATTCATAATAGATTTAATTGTGCTCTGATTGCTCACACCTGGCAATTTTGTTTTGCAGCACTTTTTTTTTCCCCCAAAGCACTTTCAAAGCATAGAATGGGCCTTGTGCCAGGTATAGTATATGATTTGAGCCCTGAAATAAATGGAATGGGATTTGCAGAGCCAGCTCTAGACATAGACAAAGTATGCGGTTGCGGGGGCAGCTGCCTGCTTTGCCTCTGCCAGAGACCTGCCACTGCTACTGCCAAAGGAAAGGATGCCGTGAGTAGGCTAAAAATTCTTGCTCATCCCTCTTGCAGAAGCACCAGTCATGGCCCCTTGCTCTGGCACAAGCAGGAACACCATGGCTGCTTCTTCATTCCAGCGCTGCCCTCTCCACTGGCAGTGCTCATCCATGGAGTGGTGAAATTCTGTGTTTTCTTTCCCTCTGAAGCTGCTCTGCTTCCTGCATTATTCTGGATTCAACCTTCTCATTGATATTTGGCTGGTTTAAGATGGTATTCAGGATAATGAAATAATTTTCAAATCTTCCCATTAGCTAATCTGAAATTTAACCCCAAACAAATCTAAGAGTATTGGGATGTTTTAAATTAATCTCAAGGACTGACATTGCTCAGATATTGTTCTTTCTAGCCTTTTTCTTGATTTCTCAAAAGACCCTCCACTCAAGTGACCCCACCAGAATCATCCTCTCATTTTCTCTTTACTGTATCACTTGAAGTCCCTCCTGAGATAAGGATTCATTATACTGCATGATGTTCTCCAAAAATCCTAAGAGATTTCCTCTCCCTCAAGGAACTCATACTTTAAATGGATGAGAAGGGAAAAGGGTAGGAGAGCAAGCTGAGTGACAGAGAAGTGAGCTGGTTTTCTCTACATCAGGAGCCATATTCTTTATTTGACATACCTGAGAGTCTGATGTAACAGTGCCTGGCACAGATAAGTGTCTTCAAAATGAATGTAGTATACCCTAAGACAACAGAAAATCTGTCCTTTATAATGGAAGACACATAAAACTAGAAAGAATCAATTTCAAATAGCCCCACAGAGTGCAAGATGGACTGAGAGAATCTGTATGGATATACAAGGGATAAACTCCATGCCAACCAGCCCAGGCTATTCCACTGAATTATTTCATCAGAGGTACAGTCAGTGATGAATAGCTTCTTCACTAAGAGCAGAATTTAGTAAAAATACTCTAAATCTATGGTGGCAGGCAGGAGAGGAAGACTCGACTAGGTTTCTGAACAGACAGACAAAGAAAAACAATATCTGAACTGAAATCTAGTCTCTCTTTTTTTTTAATTAATTCCTTCTTCTAACCTATCAAACTATAACACGAAAATAGCTCAGATTGTACTCTAGGGCAGTTGTTTGCATGCATATTTACCAATTCTCCAGTGAGCAGATTTCTGAAGCGGATCACTCAGTGCTTAATTTTCTCAGTGAAAGAATGTAGAAATTTATCCACAGTGAAAGCACCCATGCTCTTCAGAGGTAAAAGATAAGGGTTATATAGACAAACCAGAAGCAAAATCTGAAGAGATGTAAAATACTCATCATTTCTATTGATTTTAAGCTGCCTGGAATAATCTCCTGGGAATGTTTCTCTAGATATTATCTCTGTAATCATAGTATTCTCAACTGAAAATACAACTGCTCTGCTGCAGTGCATTTGTATTGTAGACACGTGAAAGTGTTGGACTGATAAATGCATTGCTAGCAGAGATCAAATGACAAATTCATTAGCTGCATCAGGCTCTGAAAGGTAGAAGCAGCTTTCTCAAAGAGGTTTCTCCCATTTCTGACTCCCATCATTGGAAGTACTGAGCTGGTGCCTGGTTCTGTTCTCCCACAAGTACCAATTCACTTGAATGTTACTGAACACTGAAGGGAGTAAGATTTGGAAGGGCTAAGGTCCATTGTTAGAATAAACCTATTGACAATAGTCCTTTTGTGAAAAAGCGATTTAGGAAAAAAAGACATTTAGGAACCTGGTCTCTTTGGAACAGTTATCTGCAGTTCAGGTAACCAGATACCCCATCTTCTAAGTGGTTTTCTGTCTGCTACTCTTATTGGAAGGCTGTTCCAGAATCATGTTGTTCCATCATTAGAATTCTTCTAATTTCCGGAAGAAAACGTAATCAAGATCAGTTCTGTTCACTTTCTTCTTAAGCCATTGCTTTTCTTTAGAGGAAATACTTTTTCCCCCCTCCCTGTTATGTTTAAAATGGTAGCCATATCCCCCCCTCAGTCATTCTTTTCTTGGACTAATCTAGACCAGCTTTGCTTTTGAGTTTGTTTTCTAAGATGCCTCTTAAGTCTCAGAAAAAGCCTTTTCCGTGCCTCTCTTCAAGACTGAATCCCTCTCTTCAAAACAGGTCACTGGGATTCTGCATAGCATTCCCAGAGAGACATCACTGCCCTTTCCCCAGCATGCCAGCACTTCCCCCTTTTGCTGAAACACCTCACACAGTAGTTTACCAGAGCTGCTTAGAAAACAGATCTTTAGCCTATGTATTCAGTGAGTAAATGAAAGTTACTGAGCTATCAGATATAATTTAGGCTATCTCTTTGGGGCAAAAGGAGTATATTTCAGTCTTAAGTGCTACTTTATTCTACTTACCATGTAAAACATGTGCCATTTTCAAGGGATGTCTTGTAGTTATTACTTCTTTCAGATTCTCTGGAGGCACCAGACATGGATTGCTAGAACCGTGCAAGCACAGACCAGTCTTTGCACAAAAGAGCTGCTATTCTCAGTAGAGTTAATCCTGCTCTATATTCAGTATGATTTTATTCACACATTCACATGCCTATTTAAAAACATCATAGCAGATTTTGGAAAAGGTATGATATATAAATACAAGCACAGTTGATGTCTGCAGTAAATACATCCATATATTTAGAAAAGTCCTCTTACATAGTCCATTCCTAGATGACAAAATGAGTCAGTGATTATCCAAAGCTCCCAAACTTAGAGGCTCCAAGGAAGACTGTGGAAAAATGGGGAAAAGGGAGAATTACACTGGCAGTAAAGGACTTCAAAGGTAGCTTTTAATGTATTACTAATTTATGCAGCTGATACCTTAAGCATTCTAATATTCCATATTAGGAAACCGAAAGATCTTTTGAAATTTGGCTCACTAAGATTGATAAAAATTCACTTCTAGACACAGAAGCCTTCTTGGCCAGATACTTACTGCCAGCTACCCCATAATGTTCTCCATGTTGCAACAAAGCTTTGTTAAGTGCACTCAGAGAGGGCAGCTGGAGCTGTGTAAAGATTGCCTGAAGTCAAACCATAAAAAAGGGCAAAAAATGGATCTGCTGCTGGGACACTGGAGCAAAGCATTTATGATGGAGAAAAAGTAGGGAGGAAATGATTCAACATGGCCTAATTACATTAGAAACAACACTTACTCAGCTAGTTGAAGAAAAGAACCCAAGGGAAATGGAGGAAAGGACAGCCCTTGGGTCAGTCTGATATTTGTTTTCCTTCACGTGGAAAACCATTCTTCGTGAAAACTGAGTTCTGCCATTATGCAAAATAAATGCCTCAGAGAAGCTGTTCGATGTTATCATTGACAACAATGGAGAGCCATTACTGATACTGAAACTTCATGAGACATATGAAACATATAAGCAAGTATAGTTCCAATGGGAAATGTCTACAGAAGACAGGTACATTTTGGCACCTATACAATGCATTTATGGTTATTGCTTCCCACAGGAAATAACAAAATGCATTTAAGCAGTATACAAACTATCAGCTGTCATTGAATTATATTGCAAAGATGATCTATAACTCTGAAAATTGTGACTGTTTTTATTCTGTATCAATAGTGTATAAGCTGCAAGACCATAAAGCTAGTTAATGCTTTTCACAATATGCAGATGATCAGCTTCCCAAGTAGGAGACTCAAAATGAAATATTATTAACAATTTATGATTATTTCCACACAGATACTGAATGACTAATTCCTATCATATTTTTCTGTGGTTGCAGGAGGGAGTGTTTCTGCACCTGTTTCTCTTCCCCCAAATCTAATCATCAGTAAAATTGTACTCAGCCAGCTGTTAAATTTCAGATCAGTTAGTATATTTCATGCATTTAAAGACTGACAAAGTATGAAGTCATATAGCCACAATAAAATGCCACAGTGATACCAAGAGAAGTGATTGCCAAGCTTGCAAAGTTTCACAGAGTCTTGGATTTTGTTGTAATACTTAACCAGATTCAAGCCAATGGTGGAAAAATGTGGCCTGTTTCCACGTATTATTTTGAGAGCTTAAACCAGTTGTTAATTATTAAAAATTTCTGTAAAATTGATTAGCTCATGTCATTTCCTGTGCCATTATTCACAGTGGATATGATGTCTTAGCATTTTGAAAACAGAAAGTTCATTAATTCATTTAGTCATAAATCCTTACATTTTGTCGATACACCTGTATTGAATCAACTGTCTTGTGCCTGAAGGAAACATAATTTGTGTTTTGGCTACACAGGTATTTGAAGGCATCAGCAAACAAAATCAAACATAGCAAGTAGCTCCAATCCTACCACAACTGCTCTGTCAACATGCCTAATACACTGATAATTATTCATTCACATATTTATAGTCTGAGCATGGAATTTTAACTCTAAAGGCTTGATATACTATTTTGCATATACATTTTCTGAAAATAGTGGATTTAAAGTATGTACATACACATAGATGTGCGTATGCATAGACACACATTTACTCCACAGAAGGCTGCTGACATGGTTTGAGAAATATAGATAAATAAATAGCTAGGTAATGTAGATATGAGGACGTGGTAGCATTACTGATCACTGAGGTGACCCAAAATTTTCCACTGATGGATTGTTTTTTAAAATTAAATCAAATAAATTGCATTTTGCTTTGCAAAATTTTGACTATATCAATTGGAATGTAGCATGCCATATTTTTAGGTCAAAACACCTTAGACATTTCTGAAAATATAACTAAGAAAAAAAATGTGGGTTTACTCATAGAAAAAAATAGCCAATGGTTCTTTTTTTCATAAAGAAGTCCTCAACCTGCCTGCTTTGGAGCTGGGACATAAAATATTCCAGTGAGCCTTCCAGAGTGTAAAGAATTTGTACTATAACATTTTTATAAACATTCAAAGTTGCACACATCAAAAGCATCTGGGAAAAAAAAAAAAAGGTCATAGCTGTTTAACAGAAACATATTAGTTTGGCAACTAAATCTCACATAGGTTTAATCTCAGTTAAGTGTTCTTGATCCCAGAGTTTCAAGACTGAACAAGACCCTCCCTAACTCTTCCCAGCAGATGAAGCTTGCTGCAGTGTCTGGCTTCCCAAGAGGGGACATGGAACTTGTCTTTCACTTCCAGCGTTGCAGCAGCTGATGCACCAAGAGGAGCCAGTGGGCATACCAGAAACATATTAGATGGGGATTGCACAGATGGGCAAAGCTGGAGATGAAGCAAAGCCATTGCAGGAGCTTGTAGGAAGAGTGGGGCAAAAAAAGACAAGAAATGGGATGAGGAAAAGGGGTGGACTTTTGTTCCTGGTCAGAAAGATACTGAGAGGTGCCCAAGCTAGCAGGCCTTTTGCCAGTGAAACACCCTCTCCTAAAATGTGTTCAACAATTGTCAGAAAATAGGTATTTTCTTCACTGATAACAGATGTCCTCATCTTCCTCCCTTTTCTACTTGATGGGCATTCCCAGCCTCCTTATATTTCCAGGTACTCTGTTAGCATCTGTGTCTGCACTGTGGAGCCACTGGTCCAGTCCCTACAGACTACCCCAACTGGGGGGATGCACAGTTCCATAGGACCATGTTGTTCAATTAGGGAATTACATTTAAAATATTCATTAAGATATATTGTGGCAGTCCCTGCAGTGGTTTCAAATTATTTAATGCTGTGGTCATAGATAGTTCTGGGTAATTCCAGGAATAGAACTGCCATCCCCTCACAGAAAATGGATTGTTTGACATTTTTATTAGCTCCAGCCTTTGTTCCGCAGAGATGACAGCCAGTTACCTACATTGGCATGACTGGTAGGAAAGTAGGTAGCAAGCACAGCTGACAGCATCTTGCAAATCTGTGATGCTAAATCAGCATCACTGCCACGTGCCTCTTCACTGAGGACAGGATGTGGAGGTAGAGTCGTGACAGTATGTTCCAAGGTGTCCCTGCAGTTCTTCCAGCTTGCTCTGTCAATGTTTCATCCGGGGTTATTAGTGTTTATAAAAGCATGCCCTTAAAATAGCTGTATGGTGTTAATAGAAGCAAAAATAGCTAAACTTCATACTGGGGTAAAATAGGGCTATATTGGGCAAGTAGAGAAATCATAACAGCACAACCCAGTTTAAGGGTGACTTTCAAATCCCCTTCAGGTCTTAAAGAGCACTGAGTTTAAGCTAAAATCAGACCAGGACACATTCTTTCCTGCTCTACAGAAAATCCTTCTCCCTTTAACAGATGCAAGATTTGGGGTGGCTTTTGCTTAGAGACTGCTAAGGTCTATTCACTAAGTCCTCCACTCACAAGTGGAGCAGCCATGAAATTCTCCAACTTCTGAAAAACACATTATTTCAGAAAAATCAGTCAGATTTGCATTGGCATTTGTAAAATAACCATGTGTATCCTACTGTGGTGGGTTGACCTTGGCTGGACTCCAGGTGCCACCAAAGTTGCTCTAACACTCCCCCTCCTCAACTGGACAGGGGAGAGAAAACACAATGAAAGGCTCGTGAGTCGTGATAAGGACAGGGAGATCACTCACCAATTACCATCCGGGCAAAACAGACTTAACTTGGGGAAATCAGTTTAATTTATTACCAATCAAGTCAGAGTAGGGTAATGAGAAATAATACCAAATCTTAAAACACCTTCCCCCCACCCCTCCCTTCTTCCCAGGCTTAACTTTACTCCCAGTTTTCTCTACCTCCTCTGCCCCAGAGGACGGGGAATGGGGGTTGTGGTCAGTTCATCACACGTTGTCTCTGCTGCTCCTTCCTCCTCAGGGGAGGACTCCTCACACTCTTCCCCCGCTCCAGTGTGGGGTCCCTCCCACGGGACAGTCCTCCATGAACTTCTCCAACATGGGTCCTTCCCACGGACTGCAGTTCTTCATGAACTGCTCCAGCGTGGGTGCCTTCCATGGGGTGCAGTCCTTCAGGAGCAGACTGCTCCAGCATGGGTCCCCACAGGGTCACAAGTCCTGCCACCAAACCTGCTCCAGCGTGGGCTTCTCTCTCCACGGGGCCACAGGTCCTGCCAGGAGCCTGTTCCAGCATGGGCTTCCCACAGGGTCACAGCCTCCTTTGGGCACATCCACCTGCTCTGGCATGGGGTCCTCCATGGGCTGCAGATGGATATCTGCTCCACCATGGACCTCCATGGGCTGCAGGGGCACAGCTGCCTCACCATGGTCTTCACCACGGGCTGCAGGGGAATCTCTGCTCCAGTGCCTGGAGCACCTCCTGCCCCTCCTTCTCCACTGACCTTGGTGTGTGCAGAGTTGTTTCTCTCACATATTCTCACTCCTGTTTCCAGCTGCAGTTGTGCAGGTTTTCTTCCCCTTCTTAAATACGTTAAATACCATTGCTGATTGGCTTGGCCTTGGCCAACGGCAGGTCCATTTTGGAGCTGTCTGGCATTGGCTCTGTTGGACATAGGGGAAGCTTCTAGCAGCCACCTCTGTAGCCCTCCTGCTACCAAAACCTTGCCACGCAAACCCAATATACCTACCATAAAAAAAGATCAGTGTTTTTGAGGAGTGGTATGTGAACCAGGGATCTTTATATGTATCAGATGCTATAAATTTTACTCACCAATGAAATATGGAGAGAGGACCATAAGGGGCATTGTGTTTACTTTTCTCATAACAGTATTTCTTAAATAGAAAAAGCAGCATATATGAGTCTACTCCAGGCACAGTGGATCGATCACCATCTGCCACCAAAACTGAAGAATTTTTAGTTGTTGTTCTCTAGACAGTGAAATAAATTGTTGATTGTGTTTCACTGAGAAATCCACCTTTTTTTTTCCTTCAAATTGTCTGTAGGTCTGTAAGTATCCTCTGTGATTATTGTCAGATGAGCCAGAGACAATATTTGAAGTAACATACCGCATGTTCTAGGACTAGACAAGGAAACACAGGCTATTACAACAGTATGCCTAAATTCGAAACTCACTTGACACTGGAGTCAGTCTCAATCACGTCAGTGAGGGATAAGTGAAGCTCTGTAGAAAGAAGAGGAAAATTAGTTACTTTATCATGCTACGGCATGATAAAAAGTAATTTTAAAATTTGGTAGTCTGAAATACTTTATCACCAGGTTTTTGGGACTGATATTTTTCCTGTAGTGAACTATTATTTGTATACTGTAACTATACAATATTCTTTTTAAATAGGCTTGTTTACTATTTTCAATGTTTACAAATTTCTTACAACTTGTTTCAGAAAGGAAACAACACAGTAACAGAACTGGGAGCTTTTTCCATTTTGTTTCCTTTAAAATTTACAGTTGCTTTAGACAAAAATATATGTATGTTTTGCTGATTTCTGATTTGACAATGCTAAAACAATATTCCATGTAAATTGCAGAAGCTGACAAATTAATTTTTGTGTTTGTATATCAGGCAAATAAATAAATCTTACAGTTACTAATTATTTTTCAACCTTGCACATGAGAATGTGATTAGACTGACTACAACTGACAGTGATTATCTGAGACAGGATGTTATTAAATCCCTTTGGGGAGCTTTTGAAAGACCCACCACATTTAGAGCAGAGAGCTTTTCTCTGCATTAGCTCATTTATGGAGCAATTACAGGGAACTTACTACCGAAAAGATATCAGGAAAAACACTGAGCCAACAGCTAAAGTGGAATTCACAACCCTCCCCTCTCTGTCAAAGCATCTCACAGCCTCATAGCCTTAAAATATTTTGTCAAGATTATCTATAGCAAAGCTATTTGCTATATATCATATATCGGTAAAAGGTATGAGATAGGGTAGATTAAGACTACATGGAAGAGAGCTGGTAATGGATCTGAAGACAGCAGAGATTTCTCCCTGCTCAAATGGCTTCTTTGCTCCAAGAGCCCAAATTCAATTAATTTTGTGGGCTTGAAAAACCCAATGCTTTCATTTCATCCATATCAGAATTTGCAAGTTTTGTTATTTCATTAGAAAACTACTATGACAGGTTTCTCAATGAAGTGCAGAGAAATATGCAAAATGCGCTAATTTGAAAAATCTCCCCCAGTTCTAGAAAAACCTGTGGCTGGATTCACTGATTTTTTCCAAAATTAAGATTTCAAAGACCTGATTTTTAGGAGCAGTTTACAATTTTGTACTTAAAAATATGCAGATACAAAATGGAGAGCCAGGTAGAGACTGTTTTCAAATCTCTATTCGTACAATGGACTGTTTTCCTGACACCCACAGCTGAGAATGAAAACAAACAGTGAAGTACCACAGAACTGGTATGTATTAGATAAGTACACACCTATTGATTATGAGATTTGCAGTTCGAGAACATCAGAAAAGCTGTGAGAGATACATAATCCAAAGTAATACTGGCAGTTTACTGAAGGACTGACAATACTGAGGTATTACAGATTGCAGAGATTTATTCTCACCTCCACTTTGATTTTAAAGCTAATATTGCTGTAAATTCATGTGATGACAACACCGAAACTTCAGGCCATCTCATTTTTTCTGTCGTCCCTGGGTGTCTTCACATACTTAATCCAAGTCCGGTACAGAAGAAGTTAAAATATACTTAAATATTCCTTCCTTATTCAATGAACAGCTCAGTGGTACAACTAGGGTAGCATGCTGGAATTCACTTAGTGCTTTTCCTCAGAGTGCCTTAAAGAGCATCATCTTGCTGCTGGTAGTTCTTGACATGCAGTGAATCCCAGGGTGGACTTACAGCAGTGGTGAGAGGCTCGGCAGAGTTCCACATTCCCATAAACACTGAGATTCTCTGCTGCTCTCTGTAGCACAGTTATTGCTCCTGAAATGTATCCTGTATGTAAAGATGTGTTCACAGTACAGAATGTCCCTACTTTGCAGTACCCACTGGTAATTGATCATAAATACTGGAAGGCTGGATTTTCTGCATGTGTAGTGACCACTGACCACAGGGAAAGCTTATGCAAAAATTCTGGCTCATAAATATGACTATGCTTGAGTGAGGAAAAATTGATCTTTTGTTGAGTTTATCCTTCAAGGCATCTTATGTTGCATTTCTGATATTGCAAAGGAACACAGCAAAACTGTATGAGGCATTCTACGTGGCCAAATACTGTAGTCCTTACTCAGATTTTACTCAGGAAAAACCACCTTTGACTTGAGTGAGAATTCGCTTGACTAAGGACTGAACAGAGTGTTTTGAATCTTACCAGCATTGCTTGATGCTAATGTTGGGCAACAGTTCTCATTGCTAATTTGCCTGCCTTGTTGGCCTTCTCCTGGGCCCTGGATCTGCTTTTGCTGTGTGTTATTCATAGCTTATATTGCTAGTTCAGATTGCTTCTCTTTGTGCTTTTCATTTCCAACAAATATTTTGCAGCTATTGTTCTGCTGCTGGTAGATGTGCATGGAACCTGGTATGTGGAACTTGAACCTCAGCCCAGATTTAATTAAAACTGTTAAACATGTTCTCACTATGGTGCTCAGAAGGAATTTTGCTGACCTTCTTTCAATGAAGCATAAATTTATTTAATCTGATGTTTTTACAATGCAAAAATATAAGGGCTTGATTCACAAATCTTAAGACCAAATGCTTCTCCAGTAAAATAGATGGAATAGCACCCATTTACAGCCATCATAAGTTCAATTATAAATGCTTATTCTGACCTACAGTAGTCATACAAGAAAATCACTAAATGTGTGTGCTGTAACATCACCTTCTTCTGTACTTTTAATACTGCTTTAAAGTAAGGTATCCTGAATAATGATTAGTACCAAATTATTCCATAGCCTACTAATATGCAGCAAATCTAGCTAGGTTATCACTCGTATGTCTTATGAGCCATACCTAGCCATGGTTTATCCTCTATTCATGCTGCAGGGTACGAAATTCCTGGGTGCCAACCTGCCTATGGCAACCTAGAATTCTCCAGGGCAGGCTCGCAAAATCTTCACCTACTCTCTGGGACAGGTAACTAATAAGTGATGTTTTGTCAAGTTATGCTTTCTTTCTAACTTTCTGATGTCCGTAAAAATGTTTCATTTCTTCACGTCAGTCTGTAGTCTCTCATCGTTCAGTTGCGCTATGTTTTCTGAACTAGGGGAATAACAGCAGATCTGTTTATTATAGTACTCTAGATGCTTGCCTCAGCCAAGCCAGTAATAATTATTATTAACGAGTATAAAAACTGAAAGATTTTTAAGAAGATGCAAAATCCACAGCTGCCTACTACCAGTTAATATTTTTTTTCTGATGGAGTAGTTCTTATAATACAGATACACTGCATTTCACTCTTCATGCCACAGTTATCTGGGCAGTTCACCCACCCTGCTTAATTACTGGTATGTATATATTCTCTCTCTTTTATCAGGTTTACATTAATCTTCGGTATCCTGAAGTAAGGATTTTTTCAATGCTATAGGTACAGAGATGTTGAAACGATGGGGGGGTTGTGACTGATTCTAGTTTACATTCCTATGCAGCACACAGCATAAGTTTAAGTAATGACTCTTTTTTCCGTATTTTGCTTATTCTCTTCTACTTTTCTCCTGAATATACTCTTTGTTCTTTGTTGCTTGACTTTATTTCAAGTGGCAGGTATGTAGAAGAAATGTCATTCACTGATCCTATAGTTTTCAATGACATAAGAAATATTGAAATATATGTCAAAGAAAGAAATTAATTAGATAGATAAAAAAATAAAGACAGGCTAAGCTTTAGATTGCCTTCTTGCAGTCTGTTGATTTTCTTTGAATAACGTGTGTGAATTTTCATGTTAAGAATGCTGCTAGTGTAGAAAAGACAGAAGTGAGATTCTTCTGGTATTTTTTGGCATGGTCTACACTCTTTGGAATGAAAAAACCAACAATCTTGGAAAAGTGGTTTGAATTCCTGTTTTTCAGTCCTCTGGGGATCTGCACATGCATTCTACTCTTACTTGGGTTTAGATGAGCTTGATGCAAAAATAGCTTTGCTCTGCTGCTTGTCCTTGTTAAAAACAGGAGATAACTAGTGAAGTGAAATATAATCAGGGCATATAAAACTGTTTTTCAAAACATTTGACCCTGATTCCAGTTTGATTGAATATTTGGAAGTCTTTTAAATTTGGAACAAATTCATACAGCCACGGTGTAATCATTGAGTTTGATCTTATGTGGTGTTTTTAAATGGATGCCTGTGGGGAAGTTCAGAGTCTTGGGATGACATTTAGTAGCCTTCCCATGGGGCTCTCTAAAAAAAAAAATCTCTTTTCCTACCATCACTGTCCACTTGTAGTTCTTACTTAAAATAGGCTTACTTTTATGGAGGAAAATACCACAGTTTATCTCCAAGTATACCAAAGCTTAAAATGCACAAATTCAGGATTTTAGCTCAGGCTATGTAGCCATTTCATTAAAAAAAAAATTAAACAGCCACTGAAAGATAATTTTCATTTCCCTCCCTGCTTTTTAAAAAGCTCACAGGGATCTAAATTTTAGAGAGATTTTAGTATTTTCTGAAAGCTTGCTTGTTTCTTTCTTGTTGATTGACTAAAGTCTTAATCACTCTGTTTCAACATATTTAGACTTTAAAAATTTATCTGGAAACTTGCTGTCCAATTATATTGAAAAACATTACTAAACTAAAAAAAACCCACATTTTGTTGTGAAAACAAAAGATAGTGAGTATGACAACTGTCAGCACTTACAAAATGAGGCTAGATCCTATTTTATGCAGCCTGATGAACCTGAACCTTTAAAAAACTAATGAGAAAGCAACAAAAATTTCAGCAAGAGAGTTAAAAAGAAACAAGTCTCAATTCACCCAGAATGCTAAAGTAGTTCAGTTATAAGGGGGGAAAAAAAATGTGGCCTGTGTTTAGATAATCCACATCTCAGGGCACAAGAGGAATTTTTGGGAAAGTCTGTAGTAATGAAGCTGCTTCCTCACTTTGCATGGTTCTTTGGGGTGCTACATCCTCAGGGTAGGTGGAAGCAGAGGGCCCCTGTGTCCCCTCTGAAGAAACACGTTGTGTATTGCTTTTCACATGAGTAGTGCAAACATCTTTTGAGATGAGTACCTGATGCCTGATTTGGTCCCTACACACTTGCAGAGAGCTCCTTCATTTACTGGCTCACTCCAAAAACTGCAGAAGAGCTAATGCCAAGGTGTTGGACTACTAACAGGAGTTTGGAGGAATGCAGTCCTGTTCCCTCTCCTTCCCCATACACCCACAAAAAAAAGTGACAAAACAGAGTCTTACACAAAAGCCAGTTCAGCTGTGGGAGCAGGATAAAATAGATTGGACTGAACTAATAAATCATGAGATTATGTTGGGACGAAGGTTGTATGAAATGATGGCACAACATGCTGCGTGGTGGGGAACTCGCTAGAGGTGAACTCATTTATACTCTTGCAGAGTAGATGACTTCTCAGTTAACAAGTCCTAAAATAATGTGCCGCAGTGTATAAAACAAGGTAGGGCTCGAAATAATTAGCCAAAGATGACAGATGGCAATTCCTTTCTCTTTTTATTCCTTCTCTTCTTTTGCTGTAATATCAAGTTGATCAAAGAGCTGAGGATCATTTGTTATTGTAGGAAAACTAATAATATCTTGAAATATTCAGGCAAAATTACTTCATTCAGATAACAGCCGATAGCTCCCATTGTTCCTGTTCAACACTTTATACATGAGTCTGTGTGTAGTAAGTTTCCCTCAGAATCTGAATTACATGTGCACAACTGAGAATTTGGGTGTATCCAGGCTAAGGGGTATTATTTAATCAATGTATTAAATCAATTTATTAACTTATTTAATACAATTGTTTGCTTGTGTTAACAAACCAATGATTTATTCTACTGCCAGAAAAGTTCCCAAAAAGTCCCTAGAGCTCACCTCTATGGCATGTTGCTTTAGCAGTGTCACACAGCTGTGTGTGATGGGGGAGCTAAATGATAAAGAACAGAGACTGTAGTAGAACTGCACCGATGGCTACTGAAAGTGTCTGAGAGGTCAATGGTGTGTCTCACTCTAAGCAATAGCAGTGTTCTCTCCCATAGTCTTTACTAATATCTGGCAAACATCAGCATTTTTTTAAAAGCAATCACCTATGGATTCAAGTTAGACATACAACACGAGCTTCTGTCTTGTATGACTTCTGTCATACAAGGATCAGAACACAACTGTGACCACATAGAATTAAAAAGCAAATTCAGTAATTTGTTCAAAGCAGCTAATATACACTGCTTATAAAGGAAAAAACCAGTGTCATCTACAGCTCCTCCTCCCCCCAGTCCCAGCAGAAATTCTGTCTAACCGGTCCTGGAGCCAAAAGAGTATATTTAATTTTTTCAACTACTTAGCATAACCTTTCTGAGGGGAAGCGCTACTCCAGCCCACTAAAATGAGTCCCTTGGACCAGACACAGATGAATTTCAAATCAGAGGAAAGAGAAAAGGATTGGGAAAGGCAGGAAATAGCTAAGGTGAGAACAGAGATGATGACCTCTGTCCATCAACCTATATCTGGATGCTTTATACCAAATGAAACAGGAACAAAATTCTTTCCCTGATACTAAAGCCCGTTTCTATAGTACCTCCCTACCCCACCTCCAACCTCAGTCCTTTAATAGAAAGAGTAAGATAAATTCCACCTTGCTTCTGGGCAGTGGGTTTCACCCATTATTACTACATGTCCTATTATAAATAAACAGCACAATTCAGGAGGAACCACATTCCTGTTCCAGCACAGCTTGATCCACATGAATCAGGAAGGTAAACAAACAAAAGCAGAAGTGAGAAAGGTTTAATAACACAATTAAAATATAACTTTATAAGTTTGTGAGCTGATGTGGCAGGCTGTTTTCAGTAATTTCCAGAGGGAGTGCTTATCCGTGACTACAAACCAAAGCAATCTAGAAGCTGGCCACTCAAAGCTGTAAGGAGAGCCGCTGCAACCAAAGGCAGCTTTCTCAATCGCCTGGAGAGCTCTCTTTGGCTTCCAAATCATAAATTGCAGTCTACCTCTAATTTTGCTACCTCCATTTCTCAATACCTCACTTGGTTTATTTTTTTTTTTTTTGTTCTCCTTTCTCATCACTGCTTAGTAGTTTGGATTCTCTAGTGAGATGCAGTGCAGACTGCTAGGACTCTGCCAGACGTTAAAAAGCAAGCAACGTCTGTTCAACAACTTCAAATCACTTTCTGTGGGAGGCAGCCCCTCCAATAGCCTTTGTTACAGCAAGAAGTATTTGTTGCAGTCAGCCTTTTCTGCTGCTTTTACATCATTTCTTCTAGCCAATTGTTTGATGCAAACATATCAGCCTCTGGAAAGCCAGAAAATAGCAGCTTTTCAGAGATGAACCTTTTTCCAGAGTCATGTCAGGAGCAGAGTCTGGGCAGCAAGCAGTGTGAAGATCACTTTCTGCCTAGGAATGGTCAAGGTCGTTACGTCTCTTCTCTGTTGGACAAGTGCTGGCTGAAGTTTGCCATGCCAGAATTTAACTCCCTTCTCTCCCAGCTTCACCAGCTGTGATGTGGTCCAGATGACTGGGCATCATTTGGACAATGCAGACAACTTGGAGTAGGGCATGAACATGAGCACAGTCCTCCATTATCATGAGGAAATAAACATACTCTTTCTACCTCTAGAGACTGAGTCTGAAAACATGTATTCCGCCTTGAATTGCATGCTTTTTTCCTTCTTTCGCAAACTTATTTTCCACCTGTTCATCCCTTCATTTTCTAGCCACACAGAGAAACAAATTGAACAGGGACAGTCTTTACTCAAACTTCTATAGGATGACTTAACTGAACCCAATGGTTTGCATTTAAGACACTGACTGTAAAAGTCTATCTGCCAGAGCTGAAATCAGTTGGCCCCCGCAGACTTTAGGGAGAGCCTAACAGAGGTACGAAGAGGCAGTTTGGAAGAAGGCAGGCATTGTAACAGCTTCTGCTGCTTCCACTGTTTCACTCTGCTTTAGTCACCTTTCAATTTGGGCACAAGGCTCCTGCTTCTTCATGGTGTGCTGCACTCATTTCTCACATACAGCCAGCCTGACAACACTCAGGTATTTAACCTCAGAAGTGTTTCATAAGCAAAAATGGTTATTTTTTTAATAGGAAACAGAAACATATTTTGAAGACTTGAGATCCAAGTCAAGTTAGGAGAAGTATTAAATCAGTCCTCAGAGACCTGGCTCAGTTCTTCAGTCTCTGTGCGGCCCTGTACCAAGCACAGCACTGGGCTAGCCAGTGCAGCTGCTTGTGGTGGATGGTGCATGTCCCGGTTTGTAAGTCCACATCCTTCCCTCTCCATGAGCTGCTCTGCACCCTTGATTTCTTAGTGCTCTGCACAGTAACGTGCTCCCTAGATGCAGGTCTGGATTCTCACTGTTCATTTTCATTTGCCCTGTGCAGTTTTCAGCACACTGGGGGAATCACAATTCCATGCTGAAGAAACTTCATTTAAAATAACCAAAACACCCTTAGTGTCTGTTTCTGAAAACTGTGATTTTATTAATGGTATTTCTATTCAATCCATTCAGAGCCTTAGCTTATAGATAGTACCTTTAAATAAAGGACCATTTGTATGTCTATTATGAGCATATTTCAAAAATCTTACCATGTTCCACCAACAATAATAACATTCACTTAAGACAACTCAGTGCTGACAGCTGGTCCTCTAAGGGGTTTTTTTGCATGTCAACATGTAACTGAATTTTCATATCTTAATCGCCTCATATTATGGTTAATATTGAATGCTCTTGTTGGATAGATGTGCCTGTGGGCTTCAGATACTTGTTATAGAAGTCAGCCCTTCTGCAATGAAAGACTGTCAGGTCAATATAACGAAAACATAATTCAGTTTTATTTTTAAGAGATCTCTCTCTTTTCTACCTTTTTTTAATAAACCCAGCACAGTTTAGACACATTTACCATATAATATCTCTTGCCTGGTCTGAATTTTTAATTGTGCAGATTATGCAACAGATACTCACATCCTAGGTGAAGAAAAGCTACCTTCCAAAACCCATCGATACTTCTGTTTTAAGGTAGCTGTATCAGCTCTCCAGGTGCTGTAAATAGGCTCTAATGCTAAGGATCTGTCCCACAGCACTTAGGACTTCAACTGCTAAACATCTTTTTTTTTCTTTCCCCACATCCCTTCCAAATGATTCTCTTTAACATTTCTGGTAAAGCATCCCTCTTCTCTGGTTTACATTCTTCCAGAACCTAAGAAAAGGATGCTTTTTCTTGTTTTATGTGTCCATCAGTCATCTGGAAACTATCTGAGCTCCAGATTTGGATCACCCACACATTTGTTCTGAAACATATGTACAGGCCTTCCCTCTCACAATCCAAACCCAGCTTCAGGTTGTTTATTTTGAAAATGAGTACTGGAAAGAAAATTCAAATGGTTTAATACTGGCCAAAAAAAAAAAAAAAATCAACCCTCCAAAAGCTATCTATCTATATTTGTGTGTCTATATGTGTGTGTATATATATCTATAGGAAGGAAAAATCTGCATGCAGTTTGACAGGCAAACTGTTCATACTCCAAAGTTTCAAATATTTAACAAACTTCTTTGAAAGTAATGGAGAAATTTTGTGGATGTGCTGGAGTGAAAAAAAACCCTGACAGACCTTGGTGAAAATTTGAAAAAAAATAGGTGAGCCGAACAAAGTGTGTGTGAGCCTCAATTTCTAAGAAAATCCCTATTGTAGAACTTGGACATGCATTTGCTGAGGCATTTGTTTGGGTACAAATGAAGCTGCTGAATAAAGAGCACAAGAGTATTGGGATTTGTGAACTGGGCTCTGGGTCTGAGCTGCAGCAATGTAATCTATTTCCCCAGTAAAACTGATTTCAGGTGTGTTAGCTGGATTCTCAGAATCTGGATCTAGACTTTCTCATTTGATCCCATCCCCATCCTAATCGGATGGAGCAAGCACAAGGTTAGCCACAAAAGCTGCAGACAAGGAAAATAGTTTTGGCATTACCCTTTTGAAACGGTGACCCTGAGCATGTAACACATAATCGAAACTTGATTAACATAGAAATCCAATTACTGCTTCATTAAAGACCTTTCATTAATCTAGAAAACATTTGTAAAATGCTTGGACTTCATTTCCCAACAACTAGAAATCTAAAAAACATTGTTGGGGGGGTCAGATTCAACGACACAACTATCATCTCAAAGCTATTACTCCCAGGCCAAGGTTTGGGTGCCTTTCTTGCAGCATGTCCACCCCGGGCAGCATGCAGATCTAGCATGACTCATGCCAGAGCCGTGACCCATGACCAGAAGCAGAGCTGTGCTGGAATAAAAGGTCCTGGGTAATCCAGACCACTAGCCATGGATCAGCAGGAACTGCTGAAGCCAAAATTCCCTCATAGCCCCCAGATTAAGTTGGCAATGCCATTCAGCTCCATTGAGTAGCAATGTGGTGGCACTGAGGACCTGTTGGCTTCTCTGCTAGCTGCAAATGTCCCCAGAACTCCCTGTCCCCAGCTTGCTGCTCGCTGGGGTGTAAGCTGCATGTCAGGAAGAGGTCCCCCAGGGCCTTGCCTCCTGCCTGGCTGACTGCCCTCGTCTCTGTGATGACAGACTCCATCCAAAGATCAGAAACGAAAACAGGGATGTGGCTGTTTTGTCTCCTTGAGCCAAACAGGCCATGTCTTTGCAGAGGACCACAGCAGCTTCACACTGTTGGGAAAGCGTTTCCAGAAAAGCAAGTGCACAAACTTGGCCCCAGGCTCTGTGGCTGCCCACCGCATCACTGCTCCTGGCTGTCTGTCACCAGTGGTCTAAGTCAGCACAACATGGCTGGGCTCGCAGGCACTCCCTCAGCCCTTCCCAGAGACCCTCTCCTGCTCTTTAGACTCCTTCACAGCAAGCACCTGTGCAGGGATGACCATTTTTTACTTTTCCCTAGATAAAAACCCACAGGGTGGAAGAAGAAAAGATGCTTTTTGAAATTCTGTTCCAGAATATATTTTTTTAAATTTCCGTCAGTGCTCCCAAATTCCTGATCCTATGAAGCCCTTTTTTAGAATGTGACACATCGCAGACATGAAACAGATCTGATAAACACTTTAAAAGCATTTAGTTGTTCTTTTTTGTGGGCCTCCACGCAATCTAAGTAAACAAGAAAGCAAATGCTATTCCCTCATCTCATACACACAGTATTGAGTCAGCAAGAGGGGGAGTTATCTGAGGAGATGCAGTTGTCTACATCTGAACTACTTGACTAGATTCCCTTTGTAATTAACGGAAATGGGTACTTCCAGATTTGTGTCACCTTATCTAAAAGTAGGCTTCTAAAACAGGTGACATTAATCTCATCCTGATAGTGCTTGCTGTCATGACCGACTAAGAAAGGGAGCCACAGCTGACCAGCAGTATTGACATTTGCATCTGGTCGGGTCAGTCTTCCCTTAACTCACTCGATCTGTATAACACCAGGCACATTTGGCAAAGCCAGGTACAAGACTCAGAGCCCCAGACCCCAGACCAGATTAGTTCCTACTTACATGTTCATTCTCCCAAGGCCGGATGATTACCCACAAAATACAATTATTTTGACTTAGGATTTCACAGCTACATTAAACTTCTGTTTCACTACCCAGAAATGAGAACCTTTGGTATGTTTTTTCAGTATATTTGACATGGGCATCTATCTTGCCCTTGTTTTGCATTCCTTTTACTACTAATTTCCCTTCTAACACCATTAATCATATTTTGTTTTATTCACTCCTAGAGTTGTGTGAAGGAATTTAATCAGTCCATTCAGGGAGAATTTCAGTAGTTCAAAAAATGCATTTGCTCCTATTTTAAACAACATTGCAGAACCATCTACAAAGCAAAGCCCTGGGGTGGCAGGCAGGCGTGAAAGTGCTGCTGAAGCAGTTTGATGGGCCAGGTGGAGATGTGGGGTTTCCAGGACACTCCACCGATGGGGCAGCCCCATAGCTGTTGACTCTCAGGGAGTAAAACCTCAGGGAGCACCCTCTTTGTGGGCTGTCCAAGGGTAACAAGCTCTAGAAATCCTCCGACCTGCAGGGAGCTGAACAGCCCCAACTTTGCATGCCAGCACTCCTCTGTCATCAGGCCATCTGCCAGGCAGATGAGCTGGCAGAAGATCAGACAGGTACAATGAAAACCTGCTTGTTTTCTAGCACACCTTCCTCAGAATAGAGCCGTCACCACATGGTATCTTAGCTTTGCCTGAAATGCTCTGGTGGAAATATGTTCACCTGGAGCTTCTCCAGCCAGCGCTACAGATGAATCCCAACAGACGGCTGCAGGCTGAGATAGGCACATGATGTCTGTCTCCATTCTGCTCATCGACCTATGCACCCTTTTCTGGGGCTGAAGCTGTGCAGAGTACACCGATGCTCAGCTTAACATACAGGCTGGTAGGAACACCCAGAAAAAAAAAAAATATCCATTTTGGCCACTCACACCCCTTTGTGGAGAAAAGGTTTATTGGAGAGGGAGAGGTGACACCAGAAATGCAAATATCTCTTTGCTTCAACTCTTGTTCAAACTGGGATGGCAAAATTTTAATGCCAGGAATGTACCAGGAGTATTTGGTGGTACTTGAGCTTGCCTGCACAGCCTTCTCATCTTTCTCCTGTAAAATAGACCTCCTCTCACTAAATGTAGAGCCTGAGAAGTGCTAACTCCCATCTGGCAATATCTCCCCTGAATGGCCTCTGAATTGTTGCTGAGGATCAACTCCAGCAACAGGATTCAACAGTGAGGCTTGGCGTCCCTCTGTAGGAGCACTGCCTGAAGGAACAGAGCTTCAAATTCCCTGGCAAAGAGCAACTCCAGAAATCAAACCTGGCAATTACCGGCAACATTACAATGTTTGTGGGCACAAATTTCTGTGCCAATATACGTTTTCATATCTATATTATATTTTCAATGAGTGTAAACAGAGCTAATTAGTGAATACAATACTTTGGAAAGTCTGAAGGCCTGTTTTTAGTAACCTTTAAAGTAGCTTCCCTTCAGAGGTTTTCTTTCACCAGTCTAAATATTTAACATTGTACTTAATGTCCTTCTTTTTAGAGAAATACATTAATGAAGCAAAATGGGTAATGCCTTGCAAACCACTGGTTGTCACAGGAGCAGGACTTCAGAGATCATTAGAAGAAATAGAGAACCACTCATGCAAAAGGTCCTACTCCACAGGATTTTTAATCCCATCCTGTAATTCCTCACTCCTCCCAGCTGTCAGAGTTTCAGGAAGTCCATGGAATATAGGATTGGTGTTTTCTAAGACATAGCACTACCAGATTTCCCAAGACTTTTTTTATTTGCAAATAAGTCCTCTCCTCTCTCCTGGCTGTACTTTTTCCATTGATTTATTTTCCCAGTCTTTAAACTAAACAACTAATACATATACATACATAAAAAAAAATATTTGCCAAATACATATATATTCTTTATTATATACATAATACAGAACCATGAGGGATGACTAGCCATAGAAGATAAATTATGAATTAAAATATATTGATTTAGCAGCATTAAAAAAATTGTGCAGTGAACTTTTCTAATTAACTGGTATGTGACAAGTGGAAACAAAATACAGCTACTTTGTGGAGTTTGTTGTTTTGGAGAAAAGGGAAAGTGCCGAATGGTTGACTTGTTGACTTCATGACTTCTGACTTTTTATTTTTTCCCTCTTTTCAACCCTGTCTAAATTACCACTACCAAATTCGCAGGGGTGCACAACAAAATTAAGCACTCCGATGAAAAGCCCAGACTTCTAGAACAAAAAACGCAACAAAAGAGAATGCAGGCATGACATCATATGATACCACCAGAAGCTAACAGTAAGGGGAAGGTTTTCAGAGAAAGAACATCTGTTTCATGACCTTAGATTTGTATATAACAAAAACTGAGCCTCTCATCCTGCTATTAGAGATACTAAATCTGACACATTGCATGTTCTTTCTACTGTCTCTCACTTGCCTTGCCTTTGTTTCTTAGGTGTTTGTTCACATACAACTGAAGGCAAGAGAAAAAAACAGGCTTTACCTGAAACCTGTAATGTACCTAGATAAGACTCAATTCATGCAGAAATCAAAACCATGCCAGGAACCCTCGGAAATCTGCTCACAGTGTTACAGCTATTGGTACCCTTTCAATGGTTTCAGTCCCAGATTCAGGAAAATTTCCCTATTTGTGCCAATCATAAGCATAAGTTTCATTGCATCATTGCTTAACGTTAGCTATCTTTTCAGAACTTGCTTGGCTCAAGAAGGATATTAAAGCATATGGTTAAGTGCTTTCCCAATTGGGGTCTTTTCTTTCTTTCTTTTTTTTTCCCCCCATAAAAGTGGCTGTAAGTTTCCTGCCATTCAGCATATTCTTGTCAACATGATTTCTTTGTTTCTAAAATTTTTACCTCTCTCATTAATAACTTGTATTTTAATAACGATTCACTCTTATGTACCTACTACTACATCTTAAATAATCCCATCATAAACCAGGTGTTATTGTTCTTTTTTAAAAAGAGTAAGTCCTCTTAAAAACAGCCAGCTCATTTTGTGTGTATCAGATGAATTGAAGTACATACTGAGCAGGAGTTCTGCTAAGTTTGGGAGGGTTTCAGGATGCCACCCCATCTTTCCAGCTTGGGTGGAAATGAGTAGAGCTTTTTCTGAATTATGGTTTGCTGAATGAGAATAACTTTGATCTTTGAAGTTACATAACTTATGCCTTAACCACAGGGGCTTTTTTCTTTTTTTTACAAAGTTACAGCTATGAATTACTACTCAAAGCATTATGTGGAAGAGTGCACGTATGTAGACTGTTGCAGTAAAGCTCATTAGAATAGGCTTGATTTTAATGAAATTAATAATCCCATTCTGAAAGCAAAGAATTCCAGAATACAAACATTTCAAAGTGAACTTCAAGGGGAAAAAAGTTCTTGAGCTTGAAGTTTATCCTTCAAAATTTTGCTAAACTGGGGCCCTAGCACAAGCTTCAGGCTGCCAAACCTGCCAAACTGTCCAGACCTGAATCCCAAGGCACATTTTGGCATCTCAGAACAGCACTGCCTTCCACCTGAGGATCAACGTTTACCCAGAACTCACATTTTGAACCCCAAATTTCCCAACATAGACAGGTCTAGGCACACAGGTATAGAATCATAGAATCATAGAATGCTTTGGGTTGGAAGGGACCTTTAGAGGTCATCTAGCCCAACCCCCCTGCAGTGAGCAGGGACAGCTTTAACCAGATCAGGTTGCTCAGAGCCCCGTCCAACCTGACCTTGAATGTTGCCAAGGATGGGGCCTCTACCACCTCTCTGGGCAACCTGTTCCAGTGCTTGACCACCCTCATTGTAAAAAATTTCTTTCTTATGTCTAGTCTAAATCTATTCTTCTTTAGTTTAAATCCATTATTCCTTGTCCTGTCACAACAGGACTTGTTAAAAAGATTCTCCCCATCTTTCCTGTAGGCCCCCTTTAAGTACTGGAAGGTTGCAATAAGGTCTTCTCTCAGCTTTCTCTTGTCTAGGCTGAACAACCCCAACTCTCTCAGCCTGGCCTCATAGGAGAAGCAACTTAATTCGAGTGCTTTGCTGCTACCTAATCTTCACACAACTGAGATCCAAAGCAAAAAGGTACCTACATGAGGAACCAGAAGACAAAGTTATTGGAGGCCATTAACTTTCCTCTTTTTCCTCTTTTGTTAAGCAGTCTTCAGGTATTACTGACTTAAACATCCCTGGCATTCCCATTATATTTGTATCCCTACAGCCCCTCTTTGTCCCAGAGGTCAAACTCTGCCTGTGGCCAAAACTCCCCTGTGCAGCCGGATGCTGTAACCTCCCCTGATCTGGCTTAACTTGCATTAACTGCACTTGCCCAGCATAGAGCATGGCCTGGGCATTTTTATCCAAACCCATAGCTGGAGGACCTATGGTCTACTTTTTGTACAAACCCTAGTGGTTAGATTTTTAGAGCAGCAGAATACTTGAGATCAAATCTCTTTTCACTCTAAACAGTTTTGATACTGTAACTCCCACTTCACAGAAGAAAACTCAATTTGCCAGGCTACAGGAAGGAAAACTGACCACTCTTCTTTCCCAAGATGAGCAGATAAGTAGCAAGAACAACAGGCCAGAAGCAGAGCAAGTGAAGGGCGGTGTGATGTGGTAATGTCATGAATGAGGACATGCAGAAATGAGCAGCATGGGTTCAGATTCTCGTTTCCCTAGATAATTTGGGGGGTTTATTCACCAAGTGAAATATAAAAACTAAATGATTGCATTAACTGGAGCTGCATTAAATGTCTGAATTAGAATATATTATTTTAAGAAAATATAACTACAATTGGTAATCTAAGTATAACTGTAACCACGCAATATGTGTAATTGAAATAGAGCACTGTGTTGGCAAAACATTAGACTGTTTCCTAGCTGCATGGATCAAGTAAGCAGCAATTGTAAAGCTTTTGCCTTAACTTACTGAAGCTCCTATCACAGCTTGTGGAGGAGAAAACAGTCACACTGAAGACAGCTCAGAGAAGTGTTTCTTGAAGAATGGCATGTTATTCTCAACTCTCTTGCCTAATTAAAGACCCAAAACATTATTCTACTGAATCTGATGGCAGTAGTCACTTGACATCAAAGGGAATCAAGATTTGCTATTCTTTTATGAAGAATTATTTTTATCATATGATTAAAAACAAGCAAGACAATTCACAATGCATCACGTGGTAGCACTTTCATCCCTAGATGATGGCAGAGTCCAGTTCTGTAATGCCTCAGAGGTCACACCTGAAGCCAAGAGATCAGCTTAATACTGAGGCTGCAGTATCTGACCCAAGTTACAATGACCTCCAGAGATACCAGCTCTGACTGGAACCCCGTCCTGCTGTGCAACTGGCAAACATGCTAGAAGAGTGAGGAGCGTACAAAGTAAATAGACAAGGATAAAAGTTCTCCATTGTGCAGATAAGAATTGAGGCAAGTGCAGACTGGCTCACCTGAAGTTGCATAGTTGAGCTCCAGTAAAGCAAGAGAAGGATCCCCAGGTCATTGCTGCAAATCTGGAGGGACTATTTGGGTGCAGATGGCACTTGGACCGTCATGATGAAAATTTTGCTTGGATCTCCTGGCTTTATGCTATCTTATGTCATCTACAAATAAACAGAAAACAACAAAGTGAATAACCTCCTCTCTCCAAATTCTGTGCCTAGTGCTTTGTTTTGTCAGAGTGTAACTGAAGCTAGCTTACAAGCAGGGCATAAGTTCTTTCTTAGTGAAAGAACTGTGAAAAACTAGGGGTCACACCTGAATCTGGGAAGTCTTTGCTCTCAAATAAGTGGAAAAATGGGGCAAGAGCCATAACTTTAAAATTACTACAAGGTTAATTAATTACCATTCACCAGATGAGATGCTCAACAATAACATCTGTAGCAGCAATATGGCCAGGGATTGGGGTGGTAATTGAATCAAATGAGACAAAATTTTCTTTCTCCACAAAATATATTATAACTCGGGTTATTGGCAAGGAAATATTTTTGCACAGTTTATTTAGAGTTGTTGCTCTATTGATATGTGCTACTTTGGTCATAGTATTTTAAGACAACTCTAAATGAAAGGTCCTGTGTGAAACCAAACTCTAGAGTGTATTTTGTATTTTAATGAGGATTCTTTCACAAAATAGTCCATTATGACTAATGAGATATTAGCAATGAATGCGCTAGAAAGGACAGATGGGAAGACAGTCAACTGTCTAAATCAGAAGATTTTCAAAGTGCAGTAAACAAGTTATTAAGCACACTTCTCTGGCTTAATGCCAACCTATACTGTAGGGAATTGGTCAAAGAGTGGATCATGAAAAGCTTTTTGGGAACAGCTAAATTCTACAGCTGTGGTCTTTGTTTTTCTAGTACTTTGCAAGAACAGAAGGGGGAATTACGAAAGCGTCTATCGTACACTACCCATAAGCTGGAAATGCTTGAAACGGAATTTGATTCTACACGTCAGTATCTTGAAATAGAATTGAGACGTGCTCAGGAGGAACTTGAAAAAGTAACTGAAAAACTGAGAAGGTTAGTAACTAACTTTTTGAAATAAACAGAGTTATTAGGAATTTACAAGTGGCTGTGTTAAAGACATATGTAAGTAAAAATGTAAGCATATAGTCTCAAACATACATCAGTTACTGTTTATTGATTACACATTGTGTTTTCACATTGAATATATATATTTCACTTATCTGAATATATATTACATACAACATGAAGTTACTTACATGTGATATGTAAGATGTGTCTGTATTGAAAGTAAACATGCAAATAGAAATACATGTACATAGGTACACATATGACATCATTTATGTGTAAACATACATGTAGGTTAGTGCCATGTTGTGTTACACATACGAAGGTTATAAACATACTACATAAGCATACTTATACTGTATATATACAGATAGATTTTTTTTTTTAATGCCTTTGGCTGCATATTGTCTGTTATTACTCTCCATTGCACTGAACCAAGAGAACAGAATTTGGCCCTCCATCACTCAAAGCTGAGACTATGTTCAATTCAAATAATAGTATGACATTTCACATTATGCTACAGCAAATAATTTTCTTTTTAGTCCCAAGTAGAATGGAATGATACTGAAAACTTATTATTTAAAATTATTGAAGCTGTGGTACAGTGCTATTGCAAATCAGGGTCCCAGTTAATGTTAATGACAAATTACAATAAGCACACACTCCTGACATTCCTGGCACTGATTAAAATGGTCTGTAATCTAGCTTTACATTTATCAGTGATTCTTAATATCCATTTTTTCATTTGTTTGCAAAACTTCTGAACCTACAGTTGTCCATTTATGCAGGAATGTATTTGCATTCCTTGTGAGGACTTTCCTAAACTGATGTAGATAATTGAACTGTTTGATTTAGTTCATTGGATGAGTCACAATGAAATTCAGAACGAATCATTCCAGGGCTATACTCAAAGAAATGTTTTTCATTCTTTGCAGAAGGCAAAACCCAAACCAAACCAAAGCCAGAAACCACCAACAAACTGAGTCAGCCAAACCATTTTATGCAAATTTTAAACAGAAAAAGGGTGTAAGACCTCAAATTAGGAAACATCCTAGTATGGTCTTATAACTTAAATGCTTCCCTAACTGGGGAGGCTTCTTAAAACAAGACCCAAATAAGCAGGTGTTTAATCTTGAAATCTACACACATGTATCAAGAGCAGTCTGAAGAGTCTCCATATTGTTTTCATGTCAACAATATTTTTCCTGTCACTTCACTCAGAGCAGAGCTATTGAAAGTAACTCTGCTCTTGACGTAGTTCTGTTCCATTATACTTCAGCTTTAAGAAGAGGGAATGTTGGTACTTTTTTTTCCTGAAACATTATTTCAGGCATGGCTGCCATAAATCCTGTGTCATATTTAGCAGAGGGGCTGACCATCCCACTTCTGTTAAAACAAAGAGGCTTCCTAGTCAGTAGGAAGCCTCTTATCAACTTCATTGGGCCCCGATAAGTTGAGCACCCTTGACAACTTAGGCTGAAAAGTCTGGGTTTTGCTCATGGCAAGGTCTAGTACTTGTACCAAACATAAGATTAGTAGAACTGACTTTCCGATATTCTGATGGAACATTGTACAATATTATGAAGAAAACTTATATTAAAAATTATGTTTCAGGCAGATGATTACTCCCCTGAAGACATATCATATTGGAAGCCCAAAATATTTTACGAGGTGAGCTTTAAAAATGTTTCTATTGAGAATAGCAAGGCATACCTCAAGTTGAACAACTAGATTTCTCAACCTGGAGAAGGATGATGTCTGAAACAAAACTGTCATCCAAAAGCGTGTCAGCAACATGTCACAGAGGAATATCAGTGTGAGAAAAACAAGGAACTAGAATTAGTTTCAATAATATGTCTCTTGCTTTATTCACTGTACAGGAGAGAAATTCAAGCCCCCTAATAAATAAGCCCTGTGTAACAAGATCCCACTTGCATACTAGAGAACATTTCTGTTATTAAATTTCCATTACTGTTAAGTGCAGAATTTTTCTGAGAGGCTGAATGGCCATCCTTTTCTACTCCTTTCTGAAAGCCTATATTGTCTTAATTTATCCAGAATTACCTGTGTTGCTGCTAGGCCTCTCCTCTCTTACCCAAGCAGGGAGGTCATTTACATGGCTTGATGGTCGAGTTTTCGACCTCTCTGCAGAGATGTGTTTTTTCTTTGGGGTCAGGGGGAGCAAGATCAGGGCAGTGCTGAGTGGGTTTGAAAATATTAACTGTAAAGCATAGGTTTGGCTTTGAAAAGGGATGGAAAAGAGATTGAGGATTTCATATACCTCACAGTGATCCCCTATCTGACATGATTGGCATGGGTTTTTTAAGTTAGAATTTAAAAACTATTCAAATACCAATCTTGGAACCAAAACTGATCTCTAAAGGTGACGCTGGGTTTCCTGCTTTAGAACCTACTCTGGGTAACAACTTGGCAAGGTCCCCATCTGAGCTTTTACCTTTACTTTACTTTTGCCTTTTACTTTTAAAGAGAGTACTTTTAAGACACAAGAAATAAACCCATACATAGCCCCCACACGTAATTGTTTCACCAAAAGCAAGACATTTCATGAACTGAAGGGGTATTCTGAACAGGAATCCTGTAGCTGTATTAGCTTTGGAATAAATGAGGGAAAACCCCTTGTTTTTCATAAGGAAGTCAGTGTAACTTGTGATACCAGAGAGGGAAAAGGTTTTTTGAACAAGAAGTTACCATTTTAACAGTCACCGTTCAAAGCTAAACTGTTCTCTAGTTTCTCTAGAGAAAGTCAGCCCAAGCCTGTGTTTTACTTTAGATATATTTCATGGCCTTAAGAGGGCTTGAGACTGAGTGGAAGCAGAGAAACAGAGGCTTTTGCAGACTTCCTCTTTAGTGGTGATCTGCAGTCTTAGAGAGGAGTGTGTTGTCTGCTGGGTTAGAGCACAGATATGTAACGTTCAATTTGGTCTGAATACTTTTCAGCAGGCCCTAATTTAGTCCAGAACCTAAACATGCATTTAATGCATGTACATATATGTACCTGGAGGCACATGGGTATCACCTACTACCATGAACGACACAAAAAGCTATAAAAAATTATAATAAGTTATTGATTCACAGGAGTTTATTCTTAACACAGTTTCACAGTGTAGCGAAGCTGACCTATTTCCTATGACTTTATTTACCAAGAAGCCAGATTTACAACGTTAAAATGTTTCATACTTCACAAGGTTCAGGCTATCTGGGTGTATTTTTTCTGCAAACAGGGTTAAGTTACCATTTGCTCATCTGATCATTTTCAAATTGGAATAATTTTCCCTACTCCTTCTTTATTTTACAGTGTTGCCCAAAGATTGATTTGATTACCCTGTTCCTCTTTTATCCCTTTAACACTTTCTTCCATATATTTCTGGGTCCATTTCTCTCCTTGCCACCCACATTTGCTGACACTTCTTTTGGCACAGTGGATTTCCAATTTGGGTTTTATGCGTATATGTGCATGTGTATGTGCTTGTGTATGTGGTGCACGTGTTTGTGCTTATTTTGACTACCTTTGCATAATGTTCTCAATAGAAACACTTTTTGAAGCTCAGCTTCCTACTTACTGTGGATTTTTTGTTTAGATTGGGTTTGATTTTACTGGGAAATGGTCAACTTTTTCAGTGTAAAATGAATGTGTTGGAGAAATAGGGTTTGTGGGCTACTTTCACCTAACATACAACAGAGGAAAATTTGATGGGCAAAGACAAACGAAGTTACAAGGAGAGAAGCAGATTGTAATAAGCTGGTGCAAAACCCCTCTACCATCTATGGCATGGAAGTGTTGCCAGCCAAGAACAATTATAGTAATGGTAACTAATCTTCCAGTCATCCATATCAAGAGAAAACCAGTGTCAACAGAAGCTGAGGAGCAAACCCAATGATGCATTGCCACCATCATAAGCCAGATATCCAAGTAGCAATTACTGCTGGTAATTCATGATCTTACAGATATGGAAAGGGTACCTTCAATGTCTCCCTTGAGCTCTCCACATAGGTCCATACTGCATAACAGACTGGGATACAGGAAGGCCTGAGCTAGAAAAGTCCTCAACCAATAATTCTTTTCCTTTTCTTTCAGGAATTTATGCAGATGCTTTTGAACCCGTGCAAATGTTTAGGAGGTTGCAGGTGCTAAAAGTTTACATCGGTTTTACACCATCTCTAGTTGAGCCACTAGCTGCCTAGGTGCAAAGCAAGTTTAACCTGTTCTGTTTTGCCTTACTAGAGAAAAATGGCCAGACCATGACAGACAAGATACTGGGGCACCTCTGGTCTTAGCCAGCAGGCCCTATCTTATTTTTCTAAATCCTTGTTCCCTGCACCATGGCACACAACCTTACCAACAAAACATGACGATGTTAGGGCTGAGTAGCTGTTTGCAGACAAAGCCAGTTTAAGCCTCTTTGCTTCCACTGGTTTACCAAGATCATCTCTGCCTTCTCCTTTGCATTGAAAAGCTGAGTACAGGGTACCCTAGCATTTCTTTTTGTTGTGTTGACTGTGGCTAAATAGCTGTGAAAATCCCAAGTATACCTAGAGCTGCACAAATAAATGTCTATACAGAGGCTTAGTAGCAAATGCTGCATCTAACAGGAGCATGGACAATGCAGAGATCCATAAACTTCAGTCAATTCTTTAAGTCACCTGGACATTTACACAAGGGCACTGTGAGAAGTGGTGAGTAATGACAAGCCATAGGTTAGTACAAGTTTCACAGATTTTTAGCCCATTTGGGTCACGACCTTAGCAAACACTCTCTACCACAGATCCTCCTTACAGGGAGGAAATCTCTGCTTAGCAGATCTGTAAAATGTACACAACACTGAAACTTCCCCCAGGCTCTCAATGCATATTTGAAACAGCTGTCCTCAGTCTGGGCTGACCCTCGGTACCCCAGGGAGTTTCACCCGTGGGGATGTCATAAATAATAATATGCCCACAGAGCAGCTGTCCTCAGCACAGACCTCCCCTCCCAGGTCCGTGCAGCAGATGTTATGGTATTACTGGGAGCCCCAGTGGGAGCTCTGCATGCTTTGCAAGGGGCACCGTGAGCCGCTGGCCTGCCCCTGAACAGAGAATTTTGATCACTTAACTGGAAAGAAAATCTCCATGGCAACAGAAGCAGGGAGAGACCTGAACCATCATGTTGCTTCACTGCCAGGAACAGGCAGGCTGGACCCCTCAATTTGCAGCCAAGACATGGTTCGAATGCAGGTCTTAGTTCTGGTTTCAACAGCCACTCCTAACCATCCAATAAGCCAAAGAGACTTCTTTAATCCCAGTCCCTTCCTGATCATCATGGAAACTACACCCAAATCCAGGCTTCTCAGAGGAAGTGGCTTTCTGCTGAATGAATGTGTATTACATCCGAGTTCACTCTTACAGTGAACACACTTGCCCACTAAAATCAACTCACCAGTGAAAATACTTTGACCTACTGACCTAAGATTCTCAGTACGAACATATAGATGTATTCAGACAAACTTTTCACAGCTGAGCTTCTAACATTTGCTTTACACTCATTATAAATCCTGCTGAGGTGATATGTGCAAACAAGAACAAGGAGCTACCCTCCTTACCTTCTGTGGAAAGGCACAGCTCCTACCCAAATAGTGATGTTTTTCCCACAGGCTGTCCAGCTTGTTCATTACAATACCAAGGTTACCATCTAAGCAACCTAAAGATGTAGAGACTGAAACTTTTCTTTGGTGTATTGCTCTGGAATAAGCAGGGAAGTCTCATTTTGTGAGTCCATTCAATCCCTCAGTGCTGATAAAAATAAATACCCAACTTTTCCAGGCTAAGCTATCTAAATGTATTTCCTGAAGAAAGGGGATATGTTTAGCTCTTGAGAATAGGCAATTTCTTGAACTTCTGTCAAAAGAAGGAACATTCTCTTCTAAGTCATGTGGTGATGCCCGTGTGTTGCTTTTGCTACAGTCATTCTGTTTCTGCTGCAATTCTCCTTATCAAGAGAGCTCCATAAATCTTTTTCTGTACTTTCTAAGCATATAGCTCAAACTTCCTGGCTAACATATCATTCCTGAGCCTGATGTAAAGCTACAATCTCTTTGTGCAAGTTCCCATGCTGCGATGCATGTCTGCACACAAGTGCAGAACAGCAAACATATTTTCACTTCCTGATGGAATTTGTTGCTAAATATAGTAAGCAAACATGACAAAGAAGCTTTGCTTAGGAAGTAGGTGGTAATTACATTTCAAAGGCAACCACTGACTGGCAACAGGATTGATAAGAAAATAGATTTCAAGTAGTGCAAGCCATGGTTTTGTACTGATGTGAAAATTACAGGTAAAAACAACACAAAAACCAATGCATTCAATTACATGATATCATCTTTGTTTTAGGATACAAAACAATTACCTAGCCTTACAAAGAATTAATCAGGATCTGGAGGATAAACTTTATAGAATGGTAAGTTATCATAAGTGAACTTTTTTTTGAAATATTAAATGTGTTTTTATGGTTCTTAAGTCATATGACAAACATACGTAACTGTCACAAAACCCCCCTCATGCTCCTAATGCAGTATGCTTAAAAAGCATATATGACTTTATTAGTATCATGATCTAGAGCTCAAGCTGTGTACAACGGCATAGCTCTATCCATTTAAATGGAGACTGCATCAGCTGATGATCTGGCTGAATAAATTGTACCTTTAAAATAATTCTGGTTAATTTAGTTAATAACTTCATGGGTTTTAAATATTTATGTTTTCATTAAGTAAAAAATTCAAATAAGGTAATCCAAGGTTTTCTCATGCTTGTTAGATACTTTCACTCAGCTCTTATTAAGTGATTTAATAAAGCTTGGATGGTCTGACTTTTATATGCTGTCATAACTTTCAATCTCAGTGTATTAATTTCCAATCTGCATGTGTCTGCAACCGCAATGTCAATGTCACTGTCACAGGCCAGTTAGTAACTGAGTGAGGAAATCACTGCACCATTTATGGGCTTCACATCTAGGACTGATATTACAAGACACAGCACTGTTCATTCAAAATAGTTTGATGTTAAAAAGAAATGGCAAAACCTTTAGTGCCTTGGCTTATTGCTAATGCTGCTGGGACATCATACTCACCATTAGCAGAAAATTTACAGAGAGATGTGAGGGTAATACTTGAGGAAAGAACAACAGTTTTGAACTTCCAAAGATCTTTACAATGCGGGTGGTCAAGCAATGGAACAGGTTGCCCAGAGAGGTAGTGGAGGCCCCATCCCTGGCAACATTCAAGGTCAGGTTGGACGGGGCTCTGAGCAACCTGATCTGGTTAAAGCTGTCCCTGCTCACTGCAGGGGAGTTGGGCTAGATGACCTCTAAAGGTCCCTTCCAACCCAAAGCATTCTATGATTCTATGATCTTTAGGTCATGAGCACAGCCTGAGCAGCTTCCTCCTCTCCCAGTTCAGTACAGCCAGTCATTCCCTGCTTCCCTTCTGCCCAGCCCCATACCTGGTGTGGCCCTGGCAAGCACAGTGCACACACATAAACACACAGTTTATAGGTCTGGGCAGAGTCCTGATGTACAGCTATAAGTATGCCAGGGTAAGCCTACATTTTACACAAGTCTCATATGTAACATCTGCATGGGAAACATGGGAAGGGAACAGATTGTTGTGCTTTGAGAGTAAACAGGGACTATGGGAACATACTGGAGAGACACCAGCCTTTACTAAGAAACAAATTTTTGAAAGTGTCATCGTTCTTATCTCAAGAGTCTACTTAAATAGCTGACAATGAATAGAGTACTGATGCTTTTGTAACTGGCTAACAACAAGGCAAAGTTACAGCTGGGATATAGCTGATGTTTGTTCAGAAATATGTGTATAAACACTGTACAAGCATAAATAACATTTGATCTCATGTTACTGTGTTTTTTTCTCCACTTTTCCTTTGTTACTTTCTTTTTCCTTTTACCCAAATCTCTTCGGGATTTTGTTTTCATCTGTGGCCTAAAATTTATTACATATGCACTACAAAAGATAAAACAAATGGAGGCATTCTGAGTGGTAAATGAAATAAAAATATTAGAAACATAGAAAGAAGGACTCTAGAAAATCCATGCTTTTTTATCAGGTATTTCAGATCAAAGCGAAGAATTTTTAAACTAATGTTTCAGCATCCACATCAAATCCTGAGCAATGACTTCAGAGCACAGAACAGAAACAAGGAAGACTGGTTCCACAGAGCACAGTACCTTTCTTTATCCCACTAATATGACAGTCATTGAAGGTAGCTTTAGAGGCTTGAAGAAGATCAACCAGGCTCTGTAAACCACTTAACTTCAGACTGCTTTGCCCTCTGAAACACTGAAACTGCAGACACAAAACAAAAACAAACAAATATCAAATGGAAACTATTAAAAACAGAAAGATGGGGAAAATAGTACCACATTTGATATAGATAAGCCAAACCATCTGATTTTCAAGGCACTCCAAAAACCCTCAATACTTCAGAGAAAGTTGGATTAAATAACAGCTGGTTTGGTTAATCAACAGCTTATGGTGGTCTGGGCTCTTGGATACCTTTCTCTCCCTTTCTTGCTTTGGAGGAACAGCTGTGTTTATTTTTTTGTCTCATTTAGTCAGTTTGCCATTCCAAAATCAAAATCCTTTGATTTCTCTACCTTTATACAAATCCAAATACATAAAACATGTGGTTACTTTCTCCCTCTCTGCCCTATCCCATCCCTCTATAGACACACATATATATGTGTATACACACATACACAGACAGAGATTCTTACACAAGTTTTGACCATTTAATGTGCCCAAATGCAACAAGCAGGGAAAAGAAGATGCCCCCAGGGCAGTGGTCCCTCGCTCCCCCTGCCTGCAGGTGACCTGGGATGCCCCCAGGAGCCCCCTTTCTCCCTGTCCTTACAGGTGACCCGCAACTCCCCCTCTCCCAGTGACTGGCCCCAGCCTGTCACCACTAATCTAGGACTCCACCTGGGCTTCCCTCTTTAAATGTTTTTGGGTATCCTGAACGTTAAAGCCTTTCATGCCTGCTATTGTAAAAAATAATCATTAATTCAGCAGCAGTCACAGAAAAGAAGCTGAAGTAGCAGTTATTTTTCTTCTAGGCTCTGCTTCCTTTTGAGTGCTAATCTATAAAATATTTAAAAATATTTGAAAGCACACTTCTGATCACAGCAAATGGTATCCTCTATCACATCAGAACTCAAAATAAAAATATAAAATACAAACCACAGTGTCTGTGCTGGCTAAAAGCTAAAAAATGCAGTCTTCAAATCAGTGGAGAGTTTGCTGTATTAAACTGGGCAAGACTAAACACATGACATTGTAGAGACATATGTAGCACAGAACTAAAGTGCTACTGTCACTACTCATAAAACTCGCGTTCTTGCCACAGTTGGGGTCTTTAACTGGAGAAGATTTGTTTGGTCTTGCAAACACTGGTGAAGCAGGATAATATGCAGGCTGCCTTCTTAAATAATTTAGCTTTACAATTTTTTTTACATTAAGATGTGGGAAAAGACTAAGCAGAGTCCTTAAATTTTGCACTGTAATTCCATCAAAGGGCTGTTCAATTAAAGAACTTTTTACAATATCTAGTTCCAGTTGTCACCAGTAGTCTTCACTCTCCCTGGCACTGGTCTGAGTTTCCCAAGGATGCTCTGCCATGGTCTTGCTGCTCACAAACAGCAGTTATAAGTAGATTGTGCAAGTCATCCCAACCACATGTTAAGAAATCCTTTATATGATCTCAATCTAACTATATCCCACATGCAATCCTCACCGGAATTAAGCAATATATTTTAAAAAGCTTCTGCAGTTTTAACGGTTTTGGTTGCAGTCTGTTCTGTAATTTTACCTTTAAAGCCATAAGCCAGATTTTTAATAGTGTCTACATTTGGGAATAACTGTTAGATACCTAATAATAGCTGCTTAATAAACCTAACCGCTAATGAAAATCGCACCCATTTCTCCTCCCCCATCTGCATTTTGAATGTTGAATGTTCATGAAAAACCTGATCTCAGAAATCCAGCTGCAAAGATCTCACAAGACCATATTCTCCAGAAATACCCTAAAATATGTCTTGTAACTAGAAAGTAACAGTTTTACAGACAGACTGCTCAACAGTATAACTCATTTCTCATGCAGTCCTTCAAGAGGCCAGAATGTAAACCTCTGCTCAGTCTAAAACACATGCTATCTGCTTCTAATACAAAAATACACAGGCAGCATTGGAGGTGAACAAGGAAGGTGACTGCCCTGCGTTAAGGAGCAGAACCCACTGATGACCAGAGGAACCAGCAGATAAATCAATGCACCCACTTCATAAACCCTTACTCCCACACACCCCTCAGTCTTCTGACTTATCTCTCTCAAGACTGCTGCCCAACCAAAACCTCTGGTTCTTCAAAGTGTTATTCCCCAGTCCTGTTGAGTTTGGTTGCTGTTTTTAAGGAGGGAAATTACTTTCTTCTCTCTCAGTTCCAGTTCAGGACCTTTCGGCAGCATAAGCAATACTGAACACTGTCAGACATCAGGGACGTGACTGGACTCCTATGGTCTGTGGTGTAGGAGATGCTGGACACCAGCTCCACCAGCCCTGCCAGGCTCCCCGGCACAGCCCCAGCCACTGGGGCTTTGGTTCCCCCCTCTGCAAAGCCAGCATTGCCCCTCTGCATGCAGTGCATTACAGATTTTATCAGCTGTCAAGATGAAAACTGTTACATCACATTAATGCTTGATTTTTCATTTACATTAAGGCAGGCTGGGGGGTGTGACTCAGCCATAAAGTTGGAAGAAATTGTTACATAAACCAGCAGTAAAGAGGGATTTGTGTAAGGATGATCAAGTCTGAAACGCTGCACTACCTGAGCATTGCATTGCTTTTTATCCTGTTTCTTCCTCTGCCTATGAGCTGGAGGAGGACCAACAGGTACAGCAAATACTTTATGCTCCATGTTATTAAGAGTTATTTATCCAGCTCTTGAATATCTGGGGCTTTCCAGTCTGATGCCCATAATATATACCCAAACATCTCCAGCTGGTGAAATTCAAAGATGAATTAAATATGAGCTGAGCAATTTTAAGTGGAGCTCTGAGACTTTGTGTCAGGGGCACGTTATTTTAAAGGAAGCAGTTTGCTGGGTGTCCAGGCCAGGAAGGAAAAGAATATAGAAAGTGGTGAGGAATTAGATTAACAATTTCAGTGAGGCATTAAAAGCATCTAACTACCAGGGCGAGGCCAGCGCTTTGGCTTTGGAATTTAAACCAGTCACCAGATTGCACCTAAGTCTCCTATGACAGCTACCAGTCACACCCCAATATGGTTTAAAACATAAGTGAAAGATGAAGGCAATGGAGAAAAAGACTATTTCTGACACAAACCTAAGGAAAGCAGAAGCCTAGCATGTTTAGGTTCCTGGATGAAGGATGATGACTTTGACAGTGACTTTGAACAGAGTGATTTAAAGCACATCTTTTTCATTTTCTTTCCTTTATGAAAAACAACTTGCTTTCCCCCCCACTGTATGTCCCATGAAAATCAAATAGAGATGACCTAAATATACTTAAAAGGATTTGCATCCCAAAGACAAGAAAAGTTTAGAGTCAGCTCAACCTGACAGGCTCATTTGCTCACATTCAATGAAGACAGCTGTGAATTTCGAGAGAAATTTATACTGGTTGGTTAGTTAAGACAGAAGCCAGAGAAGGTCCATGTTTTGCGGACTAAACAACTGCAAAACAACATTTCTAAGGAAGGAAATGACCATAAATGTGACAGAAACATGTCATTTATAAAAATAGCAGTTGAAAAAATGCATTTCTAAGAGACCTTTAGGTTTCATCTTTTTATGCTTACAGGCATTTTGTACTAAAGATTTCCATCTCTCACTAACTCTTTTCACGCTTATTTCCCAGGTAAAAAAAGGTTGTCAAATAGGCAATAAGACCAGCCTTTTAAACCCACACACATTAACACACAGGCTCTGACTGAGTAGATCCATTAGTTTTGCAGTTAAATAAAAGAAATCTCCTGGGTAAGTTGGGAACACGACTCCTCATCGCATGAGCACAGAAGTGCACACAGGTTTTCAGACATCCTCAGTCCTTTCTCTCACTGAAATTTTCACTCTCACAGATTCATTTCCCATTGTTATCCCATTGTTATGTGGCTGGCAGGGTGATCCTTCTTCCCAAGACTTGTAAGGTAGTCCAGCCTATTCCTAATTGCCATAGATTAATATGACATCATGAGAGACTGTTCTGGAAACTACTTTCCTTTTTTTCCAAAGCCATGGGAAAGCTTCTGCTCTGTCTCTCCCTCTTAGTAGGACATTTTCCACAAGTACCAGCAGCCCAAGGAAGCTGTAAAGTGACAATGGACAATTCTCACTCCAGCGTCCTCTCTGTTGCATGATGACAGAGCTCCAGAGCTCAGTATGTGTCCTATCTCAGCATGTGTCTTATCTCTTGGCCACTGGTATGCATTTCTGATACCTGAGGTTTTTGATAATTTTCTTCATTGTGACCTCCATGGTTTGGCCTCCGCCTCTCAGGACATCCCCCCGGGCTACCATCTTGACCAGCCAGGAATAGAAAAAGCTGTTGTTTTCAAAGTAGCTGAAAAGAATAGAAGTATCTCTGGGGTGTGGGTATTTTTGACCTATGCCTTGGCCCTTTGTGATTATCTGCCAGTTCACTGCAAAGAAAGGGAAAGAAAGAACAAGTAAGAATAAGCCTGAAAAGATGTTGTGTGGCAGGCACTTCACATCTCTAAGTCCTTCACAAAAGCTGGTGTCATCTATGAACATGGAAAACAAGGCATAGAAAAGCAAAATGTCTTGGCCGAGGTCATCAAGAAGCAAGGAGCAAATTTCCAAATAACTTCTAGGTCTCCTCTATCTAAATCCACTGCCTACAAAAAAGATCAAAGGAATTCCTAGGTTCTCTTGTATCTAATTTACGATGCCAGTTACTTACCTCCTGTTAACAAAATAAATAGAAAATGGCAAAGACAGGGTTTATCACAGTTAAAAAAAAAAAAAAAAAAAAGAAGAAAGCATATACAAGTGGAGTATTGGTCCATTTAGTTCAGTTCCTTATAGGCAGTTTCTGTCATCTGTTTCTATAATCTGTTTTATTTTTAAATAAAGAAAACTACTTTTTGGAAATAGTATAGCAGCTACAGAACTCAAAACCATGTCATTTTGTCTGAACAGGAGGGAATGTGGAATTAATTGAAATAAGAAAATTACTTTTGTGGAGAGAAAATGAAAAGAGGGATGGAGAAAGACTGATTTGTATATTGTCTTGTTCTAATTGCATCCCTTAAGTTCACAGAACAGTACTACAGGTGTGTAGGATCACCAACACTAGAAGATCTTTGGTCAATTTTATTATCACAAGTGGCCTGTACCTCCAGCAGCATCCTCTTTGCTCACTAGAGATGTAATAAGTAATCTTGTACTTTTTTCTTTTTTCCTCCAGAAACAAACATTTCTTTCTTCAACCTACTGTCACTAACACAACTCCAGAAGATACTATTACATTGACTTCAGGGAATAAGCATCAATCAACACCATCTCTTTTCCCTCCAGCTATAATTTATTTAGCATTTTATTATCCAGCAGGGCTCTACCCTGGCAAGGCACGCCGCTGATGTGAAATGTGGGAGACGATAGGTACACAGAAAGACTATAAGCACATTTTGTCAACTTCATCTAAATTGCTAGCAGAAAGAACACAGGCTGTGAAGCTGACTAGCCAGCTTAGAAAGGCTTTTAATAAGCTGTTAGGTAAGATATTTTTTTCAAGCATCATTGCAATGCTGAGAGACCAAGGAAGGTGATGGCAAATAAACCCATCACTCTGGCTTCCAACAAGTTGGTCAGGCTGTCAGTGGGGTTAGGCAATGAACTGATGATGTTCAATTACAAACAGCAAATCCTCAGTGCTGCTAGTTTCCTAAAGAACTGATCCTAAGTCAGCAGGATAAAACAGTTATAAACTGAGAAGAAACTTTTTGCCACAGATGATATCTAGTGCCTGGAGTAAAGTCCTGAGCACTTGAAAAAGATGAGCAGCGAGCTAATTCATGCTTAGAGGAGGGATCAGCATGTGCAGTGATACCCTGTTCATCCATATTTTATATCAAAGAGTATATCTAAGCAGAAGCCAGACCAGGAATGACAGGACCCTTCTCCAGCCTAGGGCCAGGTTTGTTTGCGCTCAATGAATTTAGATAAATTATCCCTGTTTATAACTCCAATTTGCTGCTCAGAATTCTGTTCCAAAAGAGCTGGATAAGAGATGACAGGTACCTTTGCCCTGAGCTCATGTAAGACAAAGGGTGTTCACTGAACTGAAAACCTCAGGAATATTTCCAGATGACACTGACAAGAAGACCTTTAGCAGGAGGTGCAGATGTAAGCAGTTTTTTTGATAATGTCCTTTTACACAGTGTATGCCATGTAGGTTGGCATTATTTCAACTAAGGAGAAAACCCCTACAGCTGTCAGTGATAAGTCGTATGAACTGACATACTCTGCTCAGAAAGGCAATATTCCTATTGACCTCAGTCAATGTATGCTTGCCCCCTTGAAGAAACATTAAAGACCAATACTAGTACTTTTTGTATTGGGAAGACAAATAACCATCCTGCTTATGTTTTACAAATCATCTGCAAAGAAAAGCATGCCTTTACTTCATAAGCAGGACCTTGACAGCACATCACTAACCAGATTTCTTTCTGTGATACATTATTAATTATACACCAGTGTTGATTTTTTTTTTTTTATTTTATTGCTATGGAATTACACTTCAAGCCTGTGACATGGGGTAGTCAAGGAAACAAATCTTTATAAGACCTTTGCTAGTACAAGGTTGAATATAATATTAAGAGCAAATCATTCTTCAAGTGAAATGCCATAGAGCATGAGATCAAAATCCTCAGACAAAATGCTATAGCCCCACAATGCTATCTTTAATAACATTATACTGTTTGGAAATCAAGAATAGAAATCAGATTCTGATGCAGGTCATTTTTTAATCAACAACCAGTGTTGTTTATTAAAAAGGATAAATTCTATAATTTAACTCTGATGAACAAATTAGATCAGGTCAGTAATTTAGACTTGAGACAATACATCACTTATTAGAGAAAAAGATGCTGCTTATTTCCATAGGTCTGTTTTGCAGAATAAATCTTTTAAAGTGTTATGGACACAGAAGATGCATTGGTAGCACATCCATATATCCAGTTCCTCTGATCTATCATAAAAAGAAGAAAATGCCGAGCTTGAACATCCCACTAAGAATTATATTCCCATATTTTTCTTCTATCAAAAGGTCCACAGCAATCAGAGAAAAGTGTTAAAAAAGTAAACCTCTGTATGCCTAAATTCTACCCTCATCTTCTTGCAACTCTTTTAGTAGAGGGGCAAAGTGGATTATAGCAATTTAAGCTGACAGATAAATCTCTTTCCTGTCAAATTCCTTTCTTGCTTTGTCTTTCCCTTGTCTTGTCTTCCTGAAATACATCCCCAACTCTAAATAACTTTTCCCTCTCATACAAGCCATTTTTTCAGTCCTTTACATTTTGGAATCCCCTTTGTGCTGGACTTGCATCTTGGAAACAACTGACCCGGCATACACAAGCACATCAGAGTGTCTCAGTAAAGTGTTTTCTCATTTGTCTCTTCTGTGATTTCTTATCTATGTCTTGGCTTTGTTTTCTGTGTCTTCTGTCTGATAGCCTTATTTAATTCTGCATCATTAGACAAAAAAAGAAGGAACAGGTAAAAGCAAGTGAATGTTCCTGGGCAATAGTACCCTCGCCATCTCCATAAAGGCATTTGAGACCAATTGTCTGAAATAGCTTGCTGGTCATGTAGTATGTTTATTTCACTATCTGCTGTATAAATCTGCTGTATTTTCTTAAAACTGTTTCCTTCCTAGCTGTATTTTCAGTCTTGCTGCCTCTATACACTTCTTAATTATTGCAGAAGAGATATATAGAAAAATACATCCTCTTATTTTGGAAAATGATGAATATCCCGAAGAGTCACAATGTGACTACAGATTTTTTCAATGAGTTTAAATTAACTAAATTCATACTTTTGATTATTCTTCCCCAATGTACCATAGAATAATCTGGCATGAGAAGGATTAGAAAAGACTTGATTTAATTATATGCTCTGTCTGAGCAAATACAATTCAATTAAGGAAGATGTGATTATTAAATCTAAAATGCATTAGCATGCATCAATCAGCTGTATGAGCTTTAAATTAATAAATAGTTCTTTTACAGTTACCCAACTAATAGACAGAGAATCAGAATTAAAACCTCTAATAAAATTAGCCCAAGTCTCTCAGTGCAGTTTTTAAAGCATAATTTACTGAATAGATCTTTATGCACCAGCTGTAGTAAGCTCAATGAAGTTTGTTCCAATGTTGGGTGATGTTAAAGTAGTAGTGGATTCTGTTTTGTTACAAAACATAGTTTTCTGTGTTGTGGGGTTAATTGAAGAGAGCATAGTACAATACATTGGGAAGGTTTTGTCTCAAATTACCTGATACTTTAAGGTTTCTTTTAAATTTCTATACTTTCCTGTTTAAATATTTTAGTAATTTTTCTTTCAAATTTCTAGTGCTGATACAGAGAGATATCAAAGAATGCAGAGCATTCATAGGCAAAGGACATCAAATAAAGTAAAACTTTAATTTCTGTACAAGATGCCAGGAAAGCAGATTAAAGGCTATCAGAGATGTCTAAGTTGTCTATTATTCTTGATAAGATAGATTTATTTCCTTCTAATAGGGTGCAGCCATTCAATACCCAACTCAAGATGCTAATGAGAGGTATCTCAATGATGAATTCAGTTTTGTTAGGTCTCCAAACACAGCCTAGTAAGAAAATGTAGGGAGTGCAAAATATGGCTGTGTCAACCTGCTGTGCTAACATTTCCCACAAGTAAAGCTCAAGCCATCTAGCTTTCTGGGGTTGACATGAGGAGGAAGCTGAGTGAGCAAAACCCTCCCCTGGAACAACCCCAGGAGTGGCAATGCTTCTGTCCTTGACTGGAATCCTGGGACAAGCCCACCCCACAAGCAGGAGGGGCTCCTGCACTGGATACTGCCAGCAAGTTGCAGAAAGCAGAACTTCTTCTCCTCAAGCTGAATGTCTCTGCTTAATCACTCTTGGTTTTTTTCCAGCTACATGTTTCTTTCTAGAGTGCAATGGGGAAAGAAATAGTCTGTAGGCAGAAGAGATGCCGACAGCCCCATGCTATGCTCTGAGCCAAGGAAAGCAGCTGTCTCCCCTTCCCATGGGTGACTGGAGAATTATCTCCCCGTTAGATGCCTCCCCAATACCTGCTCGCTCCTCTGAATTTTCACACTGTTACATTAATGTATCTACATCTCAGGGTTCCCAGTTACAGTGACGCAGGAGCTCAGTAAATATAACTTCAAGGGGAGAAAATTCATTTGAACAAGGCTTATTTTACTCTGTGGTGACACATGTAATTGGCTTTATCTGCTGCAATGAGATTTTGATAAACCCTCACTACATGGTCTTGCCCAGCTTTCCATTGCTCAACTTTGAGGAATTTGTCTGCAGGCTAAATAGCCAGACATGAAAAATAAAGAGTATCATATATTCCATGAGGAAGGAGGAATACAAGCCAGAAGCCCTTTTGGAAGAGAGTGCTAAAGGATCATGGATCTGCCTGCTTCTTCCAACATTTTAACTATATATACTCTTCCTTAAACTGATATAACACAATTCTAAAAGCTCAGAGATTAGAATGAGGAATTTTACTGGTAATTTCCCCAGAGGGGCTAATGCCATCTAGCTCTGTTGTCTCCAAAAGAAAAGTTCCCAGTAGACTGCTGAAAAACAGGAGCCATTCATATAATTCCTGGTCAGAGAGCATTCCTCTCTTACAAGTAAAACAAGATAGAAAGCAGGATGCCCAGGAAGAGAGTTGTTAACCAGGCATGTGAATTTAGGTGGTGGATTTGGGTTCCGTAGAGTCCTGATCCATTTGCTATGAAGGAAAGAAGCTGTTTGGTTTAGCTGTACTCTGCAAAAGCAAATAGGAAAGTACTGTCTATGGAAGTGGTGAGCTATACCAGCCAGGCATCAACCTAAGTAACAAAAAAGGGATTGAAAGGAAAAAATAAAGTATTCTCATTTGACACAAAATCAAGGTGTCAAGGATAAAACCAATCCAGTCACCAAGGGGTATGAAAAGACACTCTCTATCTGCCTATATCTATCTGCCAGCACTAAGTATCTAGTAATAAACTAGAATTGGAAGCAATGCGTGTGCATTGGTGCCAGACTATAACTGAAACTCATGAAAAAGACTTTGTGCAACTAAAATGGTTAAATCCGCTTGTTTGGGATAGATCAAGTGGATTGTAGAGCTTGGGAATGGCACTCTGTATTGTGCCTGGCAACTCTAAAATAGTGAGTATTCCTGAATTATTAATAGCAGGCAGAGGCAGATCACATACTGGTCTGTGCCCGCTACAGACCATCACTCTGCAACGAGTTGTGCAATATCTCTATAAACAGCTGTTTGTAGCACACAGAGGAAAAAAATACTGTCATCTTTACCTTTAATGAGCTATGCTGATGGTCACATACAGCCAGTACAGAGCTCTTTAGAAGTGGTTAAAAAAAATTATAATGACAATTTCCTGAATATGAAAATGCTGCGTTAAACATTCTCTCTTCATTTTCATTACGATAAATGCAGGGACTCATCTTTGAACTAAAATGAGTTGTAGCTTAAGGGTAAGAGATCATGAATTTATTACATTTGATATCTATACACAGAATAAAATCCAGAGCAATCATACATGTATTTAATGCAAAAAAGAGTGAATCTTGCAAAACTGATAATTATTTTGAGCCAAACCACCTAGGAGGAGAGATTTTAAACTCTTATCAATCACCATTCATATTGTTTTGCTAAAAACAGATCTCACATTTAGGAATAAAAGAAAAGAAAGCTGTGATTAAAAAACTTTAAAAGAAGGAGTAAAAATTGCTACATAAAATGGAAACTGTACAAGTAGCAAGTGGAAAAAGGAACTGAGAGCAGTCAATACCAATTACAAGCCCTGAAATACAGACAACAGATAAAGCAAGTAAAAAGATACAGGAAAATAATTTGTAAGATATTTGGTATAATAATGCAGCTGAAGTTCATATATCTAGAAGAAATTTAAACAATGACTTTGGTATTTTACCTCCTAGGCATGTGGAGTGTGCATTGGCTTTAGTACTGTAACGAAGAAATCAATGAGCTTTTTGTCTTCAGGACAATATGATATTTTTATATCATGACATGACAAAGTATTTTGTATTTTGTATTTTGACAGTAACTGAGGATGACAGTAAACACAGATAACTAAAAACGGATGGGTTTAACTTAGCAACTCTTTATAAACACAGTTTCAGGTTTTGAAATGACCATACCAAATGCGCATTTGAGGTTTTAATATGTATTACTAAGAAATCTGAGAACTATGGAGAATTTCTGGAAGATTGAAAGAAAACTAATATGCCATTATATAAAAAATGGAAATGCAATGAGCAGTGAACTAGAGGTCTTATTATTTTTTTCCTAAGAGCTTCACTCTCAGCCACCTACTAGATTTTCAACAAAGTTAATACAAGGAAGCACTAGTCGGAACATAAGACAAAACACATGTTTCATGTCACCTACTTTTAGCTTATTAAATAAGTATAAGGGCTCAGCTAGTCCCTGGGCTCCTCTCTAGTTGAGTAAGAGAGAGAAACACCTCTACAGCGTGACTGTGTCATCTTAAAACAGGTGTCTAAGCACATGGGCATAAACACCCTTTGGATACATCTCTTCCATGGAGTAGAGACTAGACAAGCAGCTTTATCCAGTGCTTTACTTCTAGATGGTGAGGTTAAGAGGATGGGGCTCTGAGCAACCTGATCTAGTTAAAGCTGTCCCTGCTCACTGCAGGGGGGTTGGGCTAGATGACCTCTAAAGGTCCCTTCCAACCCAAAGCTTTCTATGATTCTATGATTCTAAGTTATGAGAGATGAATACCAGGCTCCTGTGACTGTGGTCATTCTCTGTCATTCAAAGCTACTAATCCCTTCCTATGTTCACCTTGGACATCTATGCTTCTTCTTTTGTGTCCGTCATCACTTAAGATGATCCTTAAGAAGGAAAAAAGCCTGAAGACTTTGATAGTCCAATCCATTAAAAAGTTGTGTCATGAAATTTGATTTTCTTGAAAACAATGTATCAAACTGGGAAGTATAGCAAAACAACTATTAAAAACAAGTCAAGATCATTACTTAAGTATGCAGAGCTTTCCTCAAGGCTCTGAAGCCTTGAGGTTTCATATTTACTGTGCTCTAGTAAGCCAGGAGCACTGCAGAATTAGCAGATAGCTACCCAGTGCTAGGACATTTATGATGACAGTTTCAGACGATTTTGTTTTTACATACATTATCTAAACATTAAAGTCATATTCTCGGCATGATTCTCTACGTTCAGGGTCAATAACTGTTTGGTAGTCTGTTGGGGTGAGAGGATATGGCTTTGTATAGATGACTGTACAAGTAGCGTCCCTAAATATCATTCTATGTTTAGCAGGGTACAAAATCTCATATTTTGCTCTTTCCTGGCTTAACTGTTCCTGTTGTTCCAACAGTGCTTTTTAAAACAAAAGAGTTCCTTTACCAAGGCCTGAGGGTTATAAAAGTTTTGCTTCATTATAAAGCAGAGATCAGATTTAACCTGAAGTGAACAAAGTCTTTGCACATGAAGGGTGTCTCTGTAGCTTAAAGCCTGTGGGTTTTTAAATCAAAATCTGATGAGCTCTAAGGGCTTAGATCATCCTCTTCTAAGGTCTCAACTGTTGGAGAAAGCCTCAGAGGAAGGTCATTTTTACAAAGATCCTCTTACAAACTTTCTGAGCCTCTCCACCTGCTCTCATCTTTACTTGCAATCCTCCTTCTGCCAAACACACTAAAGCCAGATCAGCTTTGTAGCAGCGTATTGGTTTTTGAAGAGAGTTGCTGTAGTCCTGTGCTGTGTGATGAGTTTGCACTGTGTCCACACACCTTTTCTCATTCTACTCAGATTTTTTTCCCTCCTCCTGCATCAACAACAGATGCCCTGAGTAATTCTGCAGAGATTTCTGATACTGCAGGATGGGAAGTTCTTGCTCATGAAGTCAAAATTTGCTAACACAGTTGAGAGACACCAAGATTCCTGACTCTGTCTTCTAAATGATTGACTTTCTCAGGACTTTCTATTTGTGCCATTACACTATCAAGTGAATTTCAAGCACGTATTCGCCTGAAGAGGAAGAGTGACAAGATCAGATTTAATAGTGTCAATGTAGCTTTCATAGTATAAATGCAATAGTTATTTTTAAGCGTAACCTCGCACCCATAGAATTCAATAGCAAAACTCTGGAGGACAGATATAGGTACCAAAGTCAGCTCTTAGCTGCAACTTTTTCATGTTGAAAATGACTCAGTAATTGGATGAATACTTCCTTTTGATGAGATCCATGATTTTCTATTCAAAACACAAAGCTCCACCCCACACCTCTCCTTTTGGAGTATGAAATGCTTTTATTGACATACAGCTGCTGCAGAAAATAGTAGGTTCTTGGCAAGGGATTGTTGCTTTTTGCTCTTCTGGGTTTTGTTTGGTTTTTTTTTTTGGTTTGTGGGTTTGTTTTTTTTTTTACAATACAGTTTGTTTGTATAGGCTCAAAATGTCTGTAAATCCTTACAAAGTTTCACCACTTCTTATGGAGTAGGAAACACTGTATTTTCACATTCCCCCTAGATTAGAAATGTATGCTGTATATTTGTCCTGGTAATATGCAAAGAGTCACCTGTGTAGAAGAAAGCTGAAGCTAGTGCATGAAGTGCACAAGAAAAGTGGCCTCAGTAGGTGCCTAGTTACAGAACAGGACCATCTATTGTCCTAGAGAGGACGGTGTGGGTACAAAAGTAAAGAAATCACACTTACAGTGGGCTGAGAGAGTATGGTATCACTGACAGGGAAGAAAGCTTTGAGTCCAGACAGGGGGGTTGAATCCAAGAAGTCTTCAGATGATTGACAGCCTTAATGGGAGCAGGCTGGTGGTTGGAAAATGATGGCTAGAGAGAAAAGAGGAATGGTTTCTCCATGACCACAGTTTGTCAGTGGCAGGTCTGCGCTCACACAGGAACAGTGCAATAGATTGTGAAGTGGAAAGAAGTAACAGGAATTGACAGCAGAAATGAAGAAGGAGCAGAATGGTGGTATAAGCTGCTGTCTTTATAGTAAAATGACACCCTGGAGAATAACCTGTTTTCATGGATTTTCTACTAGAACTCCTGAAATACAATCAAACACCTGCACCAAATGAAAAGTGCCAGGAGGAAGGGAAAATACTCTTTGTTGATATCTTCTACTTTAATGTTTTTAATAACTGTGTAGCTGACTTCTGCACAGCTTGGCTCTGGCAGCCAGGATTATTTAATACCATAATAGACAACTTAACTGACAATTTTATAGAAAACATTAACATTGCAAACATAGAGATTAACAAATTTGGCAACTTTGATAGAGGCTGTATCAATCATTTGTATTACAGTTGCACTCAAACTTTTCTGCCCTGAATCCCTGGGTACAGTACAAAGAATTAAAATTCAGCAGTACAAATATTTAAGCATGAGCCAAGTTAAACAGAGGGAGGTCTTAAATCAAAACCTTCTTAGCAGGACATTGTTGTACCAGAAGAGAGTTTTTAAACTCGAAGTAAAAGCTCTTAACCTAAGCAACTTTGTACAAGCAATTAAGGACAAACAAAGAGAAACGCCAATAGATATTAAGGTGTAGCTTCTACAGCATACACTGCATAAGAAACTGTGAATTATATTAAATTGGGATACCAAGAATTTTAGACGAATACAGATTGTTTCACAGGGTAAGAATATGATAAGTCAGTACAAGCAAAAAGGACTGGAGATACGTCTTGCACATGGCACTTAAAGGAACTTTGAAGACAAAATTTGTACATGGTCTCTCTGGGGTTTCAACAATTCTGTAAAACTAAGCATATTAGCTAAATATAATAATAAGTTCTTGAAGTGATCAGAGTAGGAATATTTTTTAGCACCCATCTGGTGCAGACAGAGTAGAAAGTCTAGGAACATAGTTGCTAAAATATCACAAGCATCTGTCAACACTGTCTTGTCTGCTGTGTCCATCGACAGCAGAATTGCTTTTCCTCTCTCTGCTAAGGTACCTTATAGCTATCTCTAATTATATTTATTGTGGGAAGATAGATGGTCTGACTTTTCAAAAATATGTATTTCCCTTGTTATATCACAGTTGGGAAATCTGCTGGTGGAAGGAAGAGTTTGTATGCAAAACAGTCTGGATGAGATTCATTCCTAAACAAAATCTCTTCTGACAATAGCAACACAAAAGCAGACCTTACCCTTCTGAGCTAGGAAAAACCTTGAACACACTTTAAACTTGATGGAGCCCTCCCTATTAAGCTCAACATATGCTAATACTTTTCCAGTTAATCAGCATATACTGCCATCCATTCTCATTAGACTAAATCAGTTCCTTGGGAGATATCCCAATAAACTGGTGATCCCAATTAAACTCTTTCCAATTAATTTGCACTTCATGGGGGTTTTAACGTTATTTCATTTAAATCCTGTCTGAGACTTCTACTATCCTGTGTGTGACTTCAGCAGCATTTTTCCTACAAATAGGGGCTACAGAATGCATTCCAGAGAAGGGAGATGTCTTATGGAGACGCTAGTTTTCAAAGCACTTCTTGATATTTTAAAGGGTGTGTGCTGAATGGCAAAAAGTGCTTAACTGGATCTAAAGAACCACAGCCTCACTTATCAGTTCCCATGCATGGTTGTCCTATCACCTCCTTGGACTCTAGGCTTATTTCTCCCAGGCATCTTCCACCTTTCCCTGTGTCCATCAGATTTCCTTCTCAGAGAAGACCTCTGCAGCTGCTGTATACTCATGAAGAAAAATTACAACTTATTCAGTACTTTTCAACTAGACAGTGCTGTACTTAAGCTGTGTTAAATGTGTTATATGGAAGACCTTCACCCTTTTCTTAAGCATAATAGTGGTTACGCATAAGTGACTGGCTGTATGCTTGCAGCAATCTTCTAGGTTTAGGGCTGAAACTCAGACACCTGTTTTGCCATAATGAAGAATGAAAAATGTCCAAGATGGAAAAGGATTTTCTTGCATTTGCCAATCCCACAACTCTCAAATTTGTTTTTCAGCAATAGCTGATGGTTTTAATACATAATTTTTGATTTTTTAACAAACAAGTGTAGAAGTCAAATAATTCAAAAGTGTAAGCAGCCAGGTGTTTACAAGATTAATTTCTTCATGAGAATTGAAAAAACCCCTTACATTTGCACTATGAAAAAGAGGATAATTTAAATATATTTGTACAAAAGCCAAAACAAAGAGCAACTAAATCTTATATTTCAGTCATCAGGTTAATGTGAACATGTAACTGGGAAAATACATGAACCCACTGAGTACAGACCAACTAAGGATCTACCAAAAAGGCTCATGAAGTAGGCCAGTAGTTACCATCCTTCACTCCCTGTAGCAGATGTCTTCTGTATCTCTTCAAGCAAGTATTGAATAGTTCAGATATTACTCATGGCCTGAATGTAGAACCAGCTACCAGTGAGGTGCTCTTACTGGTGTTCCTTGTACCTGGATCCTGTTACGTTCAGCTATACCCACAAGTATATATTTTATTCTGCTATCATGTACATACAGCAACCCAGACAATGCAGACTATCTCTACCCATAGAAGCAGAATTAATGAATTTGTGGAACAGAATGACAGTTAATTCATTGAAGAACAGCTAGAATTACAACAGAAATCTGTCTGAGATACACATGGCTTTCAGGCGTATGATGTACCTTTTTCCCAAGAAAAAGGAAGGCAGAATGGGCTTGTGGGGTGATAGATTTGGAATTGGATAGACTTGGAATGGTAGACACAAAAGTTATTGAAAAAAAAATCATTGCGTGACATACAAACAAGAAGTTAAGTTAAAACTGACTTAAAGAAAAGGTGCCAGATATGTTCTGCACACAGAACAGAAGGAAGTTACATATATGTGCTTCTGAAATAAGAAGGAAAAGGGGCACAGCAAAAATGAATCATAAAAATGACTGGAGATTAGTACCACTGACTGCAAAATTAGCAACCTGAAGTCCCACTGTCTAGAAAAGGTTTGAAGTTTTTTTGGCATCAGCACAGGAAACAGAAGGGGACATGGAGGGCATACATTTATGGAATAGCCTGGGTAGGACATGGGACAGTAACCAATACATCTCTCAAGTAGCCATAATGTCCCCGCTGCTCCTTGTAGTACCAGGATCAGAAAGTTTTACTCACCAACACTCTCCACAGCTTCCTTTCTCCTCCCCTTCCTGGACTTTATTTCTCTTCCCTCACAGTAGGCCCTGGCCTTCACCTCCTCCATCTTCCTTTTCCTCTCCCAGGAGTTTGTAAAGGAAGGTGACCAGGGCAGTTCTTGCGGGAAATGGTAGGGATTGTCAGCTACATGGTGGTGAGGAGAGATGAAGTCCTGTACTCCAGAAGAATGGGGGAAAGCGGGTAAGAGCCCGAGACTCTTGCCTCGGCTGAAAACCTCCTTGCCTGTTTCTACCCCATCATCTACAGTTCTTCCAAAATCCCAGTTTGACCTCCCTCAGTGAGATGCTTGGGCCAGTTTTGCCACTCAGATATGAGACTGGTCTCCAATTCCCAAAGGGAAAGAGTGAATAAAAAGACTGGCTTGATGGTGGCTCCAGCTCCCTTTGTAACAGTGTTCTCCTCTCTCCTCCCTGTAATATCCTGGCTGCAAGAAAAAATTGTGTTATCCCATCAGCCTGGAAGGAGAAGACACCCACAGAAAGACAGATATGCAGAGACTTTCACAGGAGAATAAAACTGATGAGGATGTGATAGCAGATGGGGGCATAGTCTGATAACTGACCAGGGGTGATGATAAATGCCCAAAATTTTCAGCTACCTTTAGATTCTGTGTCTGAGATCAATCATACATTGGGGAGAAAAAACAAAACCAAACCAAAACAAAACCCCAAACAAATAAAAAAAAAAAAGAAATACAAGAACCCAAGAGTTATTTTGCTATGAGGTACAATCAAATTTGCATACATTATAGATGTTCCTCAGCCAACATGTATTATTGGTCTTAGTGCAAGACTGGAATTCAATAAACTGATTTATGGATAAGATTATATTAGCTGATTTAACATTATCTTTAAACCTAAAAGCTATGATTCAGTCAATTTTACATATCTTTCATCCAAAAATAAAATACATATTGCTCAAATATTTGCTTATACTTAAAGCTTTTCTTAATAAGTGGGCCAAAATCACTATTTTGTTGTAGTTTACCAGAGAATAGAAGCATCAGTTCAACAGCCTTGTGATTTTTCTGCCCTTAAAGCAAGAGCTTTGCTGCAGAAAATATTATAGAATTTCTGCCTGAAATTATCCCCTCAGGCCACCACTAATGTAAATATAAATAGATAAATCACTCACTTTGTGCTTTGGTATTTTAGGATGCACCACAAGAGAAAGAAATAAACAGTTATTGTGAATTTCAGTAACATGAATTGTTTGGGAAATCCTTGCCATACAGTTTTAACTGCTCAATTTTGAAGTAGTGGTAGGGCAAGCAAACAAAAGGAGATTTCATTACCAAAGAAAAAAGAATTATACAAAAAAATATTAAATTACAGAAAAGACAATCCCAGTAGTATATTGATTTCCATAGGGGTTTACACTTCATTAGATGTGCAGATAAGTACCAAGGTAGTGCTGATGCTTTTCAGAAGTCTTTGATTCCCGTCATTTTACATTTGCCGCCTTTATCTATTGTTTGTAGAATTACACAGATCAGAACTATTATTATTTTTTACAGTGCTGCTAAACAGTTCTATAAACCTTTGAATGACCTTGGAGACTCTACAGCTTGTCCACTCATTACTGAAGTGGCTCATTCCATCAAGGACTGAAGACGTTCAGAGTTATTTTGGTACCAGATATGTCTCTAGGGCCGAGGATTTCTATAGTGAAATAGAAGCACTCAAATACTCTATGTGGGAAATACACCACACAAAAGCCTCATGTACAACTTAAGCTCTGCGATGATGATTAAAGGGGCTTGAAGGCAAGAGTAAATAGAGCTTTGTGCAGGCTCTTTGCACCTGCATGAACATTACTCTAATTGCTTCGGCTTATTTACTTTTCCTCTCACAGCCAGAACCTAGAGATAAGCTTCCACTGCAAATCAGTTTGAATAAAGCAGTCTGCACCAACAGCAGAAGGAAGTGAGCCCATGAATGTGTTCATTTTACTTTTCAGGCATGAACAGTCCATTATTACGGCCAATTATTCCTACTTCTTCTCCAACCAAACACTAAGCAAAACACGAAAATTAAAGCCTTCAAGTTGGCAGTGCACATACTTAATCAGAATGGGATACCAAGCAGATGACTTGTGGATCCAGGAGCAGGAGCAATGTCATAATCTTTGCTTTCTAAGTTGTCTTCAACGGCTAAAGATAACAATTCTGCAATATAAAAAAAGGCAGGGGGCAGGGGGGAGAATGATGCTTATATGTCTAAACAAACTGGTTAACTCCAGATTCATATCTTCACACTCATTATTTCTAATTGCCTGCACCAGAAATACATAATGTGGAAGTCAAGGTATGTCCCTACTGGCAACCACAATAAAGGCACTGAAGTTGTTATTGTTACAAACTTGTTATGTGTTAAACATATGTTCCATGTAGAAAAGGTACAGAAGACATGAGTGATTAAATTTAAATTATGGTATAACTGATAATGCTGGATATAAATTGGTATTTTCATGTTGTTAAGAGATATTAAAAGGTGGGAAATTAAATGTAAGTATAAGTGGTCCATTTTGTCAATGAAGAAAAACAAGGGGCAGATCTGATCTCAGGCCTGTGTGTGTTTAGAGATGACCTGTAAAAGACAGATGACCAGTGCGATGAGAGTATTCCCTGATGGCAGTAAGCTACTCAGGGCCATGGGAGTAAAAGGAGATTGTGACAATCCACAGAAGGATTTCTGAGCAGAGCGACTGACAGCATGTTGGAAACCCAGCTTTAACCTCACACATGCCCCTAGAGATTCAGAACTCGCTATTACCACTCAGGGTTTTGAGTTATAATAGGTTTTTCTAATAAAACGCCAGTTTAAAACTATTCTGTATGTTATAAAGGATTAAAGAACAGAACAGAAACATCTTTATGCCATAGTAAAAGTCACTGGTGCATCCATAAGCTGACTATCATATGCAGCTTAAGTTTCTGCATCTCAAAAAAGATATAGGAGAAACAGAAAAAATACAGCGAAAAGCAACAGGATGAGAAAACTGTGGAGTGCATTCCATGCAAAGTGCAAATACACAAACAGGACTCTTCAGCTTGCGGAAGAAATGGAAGAGAGAGGAGGATCCCAGGAAGGACATCTGAAAAGCCATGAGCAGCAAGGAAAAAGTAAACAGGAATGATTTCTCACCCCAGCCAATAAAAAAACCAGAGGGCATCAAATGACAGTAGCAAGTGACAGATTCAAAACAAAAAAGGGGAGGCACTTCCACACAGCCCCTAGTTAAAGATCTTCCTGCCACAGGGTATTATCAGTGCTAAAATCACATCTTTATTAAAAAAGTGATAAGAAGATACTACTTCAGTATAGTATCACCTGTAAGTAAGGAAGACCTTAAATTGCAAGTTGCCAGAGGCTGGGAGGATATTCTGGGAAATGTTGACTCTGTGCTTGCTCAGTTCTTGTACACTACTCTGGGCACCTCTGCTCTCAAACAGGTAGTAGGCTAGATGCACCTCTGGCCTGACTAGTACAGTTCTTGTGTTGTTCAGACCTTTTATTGGTCTCAGCAAAATATTTAGTTTGGAAAATGTAAGCTGATGCAACATATAGGCCAGAAGGGTAAATCATGGAAACAAAATGAATCTGAGAGTGGAACAGCTTGCATTTCATTCCTTCCTGGTTAGATACCTTACCAGGATATTTTTATATCCACTTCTCATAACTTTTCCTGCTCCATCCTTTTCTACGTAGCCCATTAGCAAATTGCTACCCCATTTATACCAAGAGGCTCAGCAGTTATTTTGGAGCTATCCCCACCTATTCATGATGGGGAAACACGTGAGTAAAAGTATCAGTAAAGATTGATCAGAGTTTGGATATGATTTAGAAATGTCCAGGACAGACAGACACCCACAACACTCTCTGCAGGAGTGCGTAACTTTAGCTTAGTAGAAACAGAGAATAAAAGCCTATAAGGCCTTCTGTAAGACTGGTAGAAAAATTTTGTTTTATCTCTTTTTCAGCGGAAAATTACCCAGTCCGATGTTTGATCTCCAAAATGATGATGCTGGATTTTTTTTCTCTCAGATGGTGTCACATTTTTAAGGGCAAACTTCAGCTTTCGTTTAGAAAGTAATCAAAAGGTGTTCAGTTTGTAACTGCAAACTCAACTGAACACTCAGTGTCAGAAATGGCATCAAAGTGTCTCAGGGATTTGTCATTTGGGTCCTTGTCTCAGTGACTTCTCTGCACCATCTGTCCTGAATGAACAACGGTTCCCACGAGGTACAGCAGTGATTCAGGGCAAAAATAGTCTACAGAATACATCAGCAGCCCAGGGATCCCATTTCACAAAGCAGAAGCATGCAGGAGCTATCTACACTGCAGTTCTCTGGAGGAAACACTTCTCAAATGACATTTTTGGCCAAAACCAGAGATTTCACCTCCCTTCCTCATCCTTCATTTTTGCAGCATGCATCCTGAATCTGTGGGAGCCTAAATAGTTTGTCAGTGCTGCTAGACTGTTCTTTAAAACTTTGGATGCAGGGATTGGGTGAAAATCAGTGGCAGGCACAGGAAGGGTTAGAAGTGTATCTAGCAAGATTTCTCCACAGCAGCTGAGAGTGACACCACCTAAGCTTTTTAGAGCAGAAGTCATGTTTCAATGAAGCTTTAATCCTATTACACCTTGCTGTTTTAATGCCATGTGAATCATAACAGATTTGAACATGGAAACATCTAACAGCTCAACATGCTGAGCCAAATGTTTTTGTTTAAGGTATTATTCTTCTCCCTACCATGAGGTTTTAAATATTGCAGTTGCTGTTTCCAAACACTGCCCTTCCACTTTGCTTTATCAGTTAGCATTTAGGTGCTATGTAGTAAATAGAATTCAGTCCACTGGGCTTAGTCACACTCTGCGGTTTAGAGCAGAACTAGCTGAAGCATCGTTCTTTAATAGTGGCATAAGTCCTTGTATGAGCAATAAAAGCTGCCACTTTCTTTATGAGGCAAGTTAAATGCTATTAAAATGATGAATGAACTAGTTCCATTTTATTTGTTCAGCCTTTCCCAGTGCTATTCCCACAACCATTTTAAATCACCAGCTTGTATTCTACATAAGTTCCTATGTACTTGAAATGCACAGATGCCTGCATAAAAGCCCTTCAGAATGGCAGTAAAGTTTTATTTTCTTTTCCAGTGAGCAAACAGTTAAAGAATTGAAATGGAGCTGAAATACACAGGCAATATTAATCCCCATGTTCTGAGGCAGCTTTTAAGAGAACTTTCCAGGTAGTTTAAGAGACCATCCTGCTTTGCAACCAAGTGCTGCTGGCTATCCATGGGAAGTTGAATCTCAGACTGATCAGTCCCTCCGGACTGCAATACAGAACAATAATGTTCAGATCAAAAGCATCTTGATTAAATAACCTAATTAAAAGGTACATAGAATTGGTGTTGTAGCAGATTTTTTCCTTCCTATGAGGATGAAAAAATCTCCAAATTTACCTTCTTTTCAAAATTAAGGGTAAACATTTTCTTCCAGTGACATGTTTATGACCTATTAATTAGTTCCTACAAGGATAGTTGAAATCCCAGTCCTGCTTTAACACAGTTCAAGGAGCTAAAATTACCTTCAGCCAAACATCCCAAGATGTAAACTGTGAAAGAAATCAAACACATCTCACTGAAGTTTGGCTGGATGATCAAAGATGGATCTCCAAGGTGCTAGCTTTAATGCCAGTGGAGAGAAGGAGGAAAAGGAGGGAGAAGAGAAGGAGAGAGAGAGAATGAGCATGCAAGTGAGCACGCCAGAGCAATTAAACTGTCAACCAAATAAGCTGTCAACCAAAGTCCATAATCCATGGTTTATTTTAAATGAGTACTTGCAATGCAGGGGTCAGCATGTGCTGTATGTCACCAGTCTGCTCCAGGCATTACCTGTACAGGAGGATTTTTAGCTCAAGTCTTGAGTTTTAAAGATCCTCTGCTCAGTCTCTGGTGTATTAGGACAGACACATATGCCTAAGGAATGAGCCTAATTGGGTAACAAATGGTAAGAAAAAATAGAGCTGGGATAGTCATTTGCTGTGGATACCACTGTAAACCTAACAAGTGAATCCCTAAATTTTCTAAGTTCTTTTGCTGTTACGCACCTTGTAATTTCAATGCAATTAGTTTAATCTAGTTAAAAGTCACCCAGTTAGATGACTGAGATCTGGGTAAAAAAAATACCTATTTTTTATTTCATTCCCTCCCCACAAAGCCAAGAGATATAACTTTGTCTGAGCTCTATTTATAAACTTAGAGGAAGAGCTGAGAAATTGTTCAACTTATAGTGATGTGAATGGCCTGGAAGAACGGTTCCCATGATATAACTGTTTTCTTCCATAATTCTCCCCATAAAATAGAAAAAGTAACTAAAATCCAGTAAATAGAAATGTGGGGTACTGTTAGGTTGAAACTAGTTCACTGATTGTGAACAGCTACCGCCACAGTTAGAAGTGTAACAGAACACAAGTTTATTTCTTTTCTTCCTTACTTGTTACGAATTTTTACCAGAATATCTATTGAAAATGCTTTCCACATGGAGCAAGGAGTGCAATTAAAGGAGATTGCTTACTCACTGCAACGGCACCATGAGATCAGTGCATGGAAAAGGTCCACGCAGTTGTAAATGGGGTATGATCCACACAAGGAAAGGTAGTTTGAGAAGCTCAGCTAGTACTAACGTACAGAAACACGCAAATGGTTGTCATTAAGGAATCGAATTAATGTTTAGAAAAAACCCTGTTGAGAGATACCTTAGAGACAGAGTAACGTCGGATTTGCGTGTGCAGCTCTGACTTCAGATTTTACAGTAGAATTCAGAGAAATTAAAAGGAATTATTTATCTGGACTGACAGAATTCAGAGGAATTAAGAGAACTGTTTAACTGGACTAAAGAATTCAAGAACTTGGAATGTGGAAAAGGCCTGAAAGCTCTTGAAATCAAAAATACAGGATTATGCACTGCAAATTGGAGGAGAAAATTGTATAGAGCAGTTTAGGGATTAACTGAATGAGGAACTGCCTCCCAGGTAAAATTTTGAGTAAGCAGAGCATCTGAAAGGCTTGGAAGGAGAAACCTGTATGTCATAAAGCACAGAAATAAAGTTAAAATTGCCAAAACCCAAGGTAAGCTAGATTTCACAAGAGAAAGTAGAACATATAGCAAAAGGAACGTTGTCTGTGTAAATAGTAGGACAAGAAAAAAAGAAGTCATCTAAAAGGAGAGTGGAGAAATTGGTGTTCAGGATAGTCCAAAAAGAAGTGAAGCAGACACTCATGTGGAACAAAGCAAAGAGAAAAACTCGTACAAATGAAGATACAAAATAGAAAATTACCACATGGAAGCAGGACATGATCATGCTAAGGGAAAAGGCAGCTGAACCATCGACATTCTAGGGAACTAAGGATGCAGTTTTAAGGTCAGTGAAAGCCAATATAAGGCCTTTCTACAATCCATGATCACTTGTCCTGCATCAGTTCCAGCAATTGTGCTGCCGTGGTGGGAACAGGGAAGCATACAAGAGAATGGACACCCCTGAGTCATAGGAACAAAATGAAATTTTGCAACACACACTACAAGGTGTGTGCTGCATACCTTTGGCTAGACTCAGCCCACCTAACCAAGTAAACTAATTTAGGAACATGAAATTCCCGTGTTCCTTCTATAGTCAACAGGGAAAGATGGACACTTCCAGCATCAGTTAGAACACAAGCCAGTGTCTTGGAGCAAATGGCTGTGTTGCTCCACTGACTACACGAGCAGCAAGGGCCCTGTGCATCAACAGTTTGCTCACATATGTGCCCACCCATAGGCAGGACAAAGCTATGCCCTCAAACTAATGAAAAAAATCTGTTATGAATTAGGAATCACCCACTGGAGGTGCCAGAAAGGAAGAAAATTCTGGCTTGATTAGTCAATCATAGCTGTAAAAGTAATTTGGTTTCAGATGTCCCTTGTGAGGCATTTTTAGAGAACAAGGACATGATGAGGCCATCTGGAATACAATACACAGTCCTTGGCACCCAGATGCAAGGAAGATTAATTCAGTCTATAACAGCACTACAATAATCAAGGAAATGAAGAATTTATCTTCTGAAATGAGATTAAGAGATGCTGGCTTGTTTAGCCTAAGAGAATAAAGGTTGTGAGGATTCTGACTGCTTTCTATAAACTCATCAGTCTAAGTTTCTATAAACTTAGCAGAGGCTAAGAGCTATTTAAACTAAAAGACACTGCTGTTACAATAACAAATGGGTAGACACTAGCCATTAATAAATTTAGCCTAAATATTAAACAAAGGTTGCAAATCCTCAGAAGACTAGAACAACTTTTATTAGGGCCAGCTCCACCGCTTAGTTACATTGATGCTGAAGTGTGATCAGTTTACAATTAGGATTTACAGCACAGCTGCCTGCAATAGCAAGGAGTGGGACTCATTAACTCACAGGGTCCTTTCTAGTCCAATGCACCTTTGGCCCCAAGCATTTTCTCAGCATTGCTCTGTATTCAATGCAGTGTGCAAAGACCTTCATGCCTCACAGAGAGAAAGGCCAAATTTTCAGAAGAGGTCTGTAGTCATAGGGCTACTCTCCTTGGCTACACTTACCTGAATGTGTTTACTCTCCAGTATACGATTTTCTTTCTTATCGTATATTCTTTCAGAGGCCATGTTCTGTGTCAGAAATGAAAATAACGGCTACCAAGGACTTACTTACAATCAAAATAATCTAAGCCAGAGGAAAGAGGTCCTTGTTTCCTTGATATTTCACAGAAATCAGGGAGTCAGCTGAAAGCCAGCTGGCTGCAGGATGAATCTGGCTGAGGCAAAAGTGACAGGGGCTGGTTGTTTGCAAAGAGGAGGTAGTGGAGGGAGAGAAAGCAAAGCAATGACAAAGGCTAAGAGGACATACTGTGAGTTACCAACATACTCAGTTTTGATACAGAATTATTATATACAAACAAAGACATAGAAACAGTCCCTAAAGTAGAACATAAAAGGCAGTTTCTCCTCTTCTGAATACCACCATATAACCACATTTTTAGGTCAGCATCAGCATCTCCACAGCAGTGTCTCCTATGTAAGGCAGCAGCCCCCCCCAATCCCCCTTTGAGTATTGTTTATAGAAAATGTGCATATCTTAGGTGACATATTAGATTTTCTACCAGCTGAAAAGGTCTGAGAATTGTATGTCTTTGGCAAGGGTCCTCTTTTAAGGAAGAATCCAAAGGGATGATGCAGATGTAACAGCATGAGTCCTAAAGGGTTCTCTTAACAAATGAAACCAGGCTCCTTTACAGAAGAACACAGGATTTGGCTCAAATATGTTTAGGTGGTTGAGGCCTACAATGATCCCCACTGATGTTGGGATCTCTTAATTTTTCTTCTCTGCGTGGCATTTTGCTCTTGATGGCATCCTGGTCCATGAATAAGGCTCCCAGGCACTACTGCAATACTAGGGAATGCAATAACATCTCAGCAGTAAATTTCTATTCATTTCAGTGAGTGATCATCCTTGCAGTTCTCGTATATGCCATAACACCATATGGCACCTGCATTTTTAGTTCCAGCATTAGTGTCATAATTGACATTATTTTTAATTTTTCCTAAAGGGCAAAATACATTTTACTTGTCCTGATCTCAGCAGGCATTCAAGAAGGTAGGAGCATTAAGTAGCTCTGCAGCACTCTCAGGCCATTCATTTTCCAGATTTAATCACTCAAGTTCCTTTATGCTCAACCTGAGGGAGCAGGAGCATGTTCAGTACTTGTTAACCCTTGGTTTTTTCATAGTTAGAAATGCCAGAATAGCAGGGATTTCAGAGTCCTGCACAGGTTAATATACAGAGTAACTTAGAGTAACTTTTAGAATGGGTCCTGATAGTAAATATCATCAAGAAGTACTGTTGCATGTATCTGAGGAGCTGAAAAATGAACACATTTTCTATTCTGACTCGATTTTCAGTTCTGACTCTTACCCAGCAGTTCTTCCCAGTAGTCAGGAGGTGGCAGCCTCTCCAATTGCTATAGAAACAGCCAAGCATTTTTTTTCCCCACTTTCAGAAGAATTGAAAAGTGCCTTTAAAAATGAGATTTGGAAGAGAAGAGAAATTAACATCAATGTTATGAAAAGGTTCAGGCTGGAGGGATTTCACTCACACACACACACTTGGCTCTTTACTGTGGAAATTCCTGTTCATCCTCACAACAAGTGCTATGATAATAAAATGGTTCTCTCATCAGCTCTGTTTTGACACCACAGTATTTCCCAATGAGATTATTGGATTTTAATCCTCTTTTAAAAGAAATGTTGTGCATCTCATTCATGTTATGAGCACAGAGTAACGCTTTTCAGTTTTAAGCCTGGAAAGCAAATTCAGTTTTAAAGCTCTGTTTAGACCATTGCATTTTGAAATAGAGAAGAGAGGTTTTGTAGTGATAATTTGAAAAAAATCTTTTAGCAACACATGAATAATGGAAAATGAACCTTACAGGGTATCCTTTAATATTTTCAAATCTTCAGGCCACTTTATTTAAGCAACACTACAACAACAACAAAAGAGATACGCAACTTCCAGAGATGTAGAAGTTGTTGAAGTGGTATGAGATGTGTGGTTTCTGGTCAGTGATTTTCTGATGGAAGCTTGAAGAGAAGCCATAACTCAAGATTTTTTTCTGCATCTGCATCATATTAACATTAAAACACCAACCTGAGTCCAGGGTATAGGGCTCTGTCTTGGCAGATAGTTTAAACACTTGCAAGGTGCTGCTTCCACCTCTTCTTTCCTATTCACAGAGCACTTGAGCATCTTAAACTGCTGTTCTGATGCTGCTCCACATCTTCCAGACAATCTCCTAGCACAGAGCTCAGATATTCTTGAAATGTCTTTTCTTAGACTAGAAATGCAAATACGTTTCCAGCTTTCATTCTCCAAAATTAGAAAGGAGTCACCATCAGTTCTACTATATATTTAAAATACTGCTGGAGGCAGCTACAAAGCTAGATGAAGATGAATGCATACTGCAGAAGTCCATTAGTAGGACTGTTTCCAATGATTGCAATTAGAATTAGGGATTTGTAAAAACACGCCAGTGAAAAAGGGTGGTATAGATTGCAGTTACATAGCAGCAGACTGATATCATAGGACTCTTTAAATAATGCATAGAGAAGCTGAGTCACCTGTAGTAGGAACATTTTAGGGTTCTGCATAATTCAGGAGCTTTTGTTTCTATAAAGAATACATTCAGGTTTTAAATTCTAAACTTCTATCCATTCCATTGTCACTTGATGGTGATAAATAGTGACAATTAACATGTTGTACAGTTTAAAGATCTCACTGTTTGACTTCCATTTGTAATTTCCATTTCTCCTACAGTTCTCACACTCCCATTCACCTTCATGTCAATGACCTGACTCTAGGCCCCATTCAATGGCAGCCTTTCTTCTCACTGAGGCTGATGAGGGGTGATCCCTGCTGAGACTTTCCCAGGGAAGACTGGACAGACTTATATGGCCATTCAGAGCAGCCCACCACAGCTCAAAGCTTTCACAAAATGCCACACCCAAGGAGTAGATAGGCTGCTCTGATAATGACCTTCAGCTACATGGACCAGTGAGACACCTCTAGGGTGGTTCTTACTGCACCGGAACACGCAGGGGACATGTACAGACTCAGCCTTCCTCAACTATGCAACAACCTTCATGAAATGTTAGCCAGCTTTCTGTAGGATCTTCAGGCAGTTACTCACCAATAGAAAAAAACATGGATTCTTCAATCACAGGAATTGCTGATTGAAATGTTTATGGCATGAGCTAGATGGATCAGATGAGTTGATCACAGTGGTCTTCTTACTGGCATAGAAAACCTATTAAAAAAACATGTTGTTTTGACTGGGTTGGCTAAATTATTTATGAATGCCTGGATTTCCACACAAGACAGATCTAGAGAACTTAAAATCTGACATGGCGCCTCATGCCAGCTCTTAAATTGCATTTTTGTTAGCTATCAAATAGCAGTTAGGACATTGCTTAGAATCAACCTCCTGTATCTAATCTGCTGGAAAATATGGACTTTGGAATCACGCCAGAGTGGTAGGAAGTGTTTCTGTACCTTCCAATAGTGCCTATTTTTGTCACCACAAGCAGTTAGTGCAGGCTGTGATGAGGTTTCAGTAGTATAGATCTCCCATTGCCTGCAATGAAAGGGTTTTTTTTCCTCCTACTTGCCTGTATTAAATTAGATTTTACATATTTAAAAATATCTATATTAGGTTATTTTTTCCTACAGCTATAACATCTAAATTGAGAGGGAATGAAGCTGTAGTTTTGCTGATGACTTTAAGCCGTTTACTGGAGCTAAATTCTGGAGCACACCAAGACTTTTCCCTGCCAGAGCAGGTTACAGAGGGGATTTTAAAAAGTTTTGATTCAGAATGTACTTGACCTCCTTACCTCTAAGAATGACTCCTATGAGTTCTGCTGAAACTTGAGAGTAGTGCAGAGGCATCCAACATTACTTTCTAGCTGTCAGGTTCCCTGAAGGTTAGCCTCTTACTTGCCTCAAATATACTCATGCATGGGGACAGTATTCATTCTCTTATTTTGGAGTGGCAGAATGGAAAGGATGTTTGTCAAGATTCAAAGCTAGGGCTAAAAATTAGGATAAAAGAACCCTTTTAACAATCAGAGATTTTGTCTAAAACCTTGACACAAATATCTTATCACTAATGAGAGTCAACACAGCTCTTGAGTGTCCTTCTGCATCAGCACGTTTCTCTCAATAAACACAGAGGCTGAAAAGCAAATTATATCTCTACTCTTAAAGCATAAAATGTTATGACAGGAAGCCTTAGAAAAGGACCAGTAAATTAGATGTCAATTCTGAAGACAACTAGTACATGCAATGTACTATGTTGTGTGGAGGATACATTCAAACAGAACAATGTGGAACTACAAGGAAAACAAAAGCCAATAAACCAAGTCATAAACAAAAGTCATAAACCAAAAGTTGAGGACAAAGACAAACTAATTAGATGAAAAGTTTCCCTGAATTTAAAACTATGTTCCTAGAAATATTTTTGAACAACAGCGAGACTGAGGGTGGGAGGAATCAGAAAGCAAGCAACAGGAAGAGAAGGATACGGACTTTTCTAGAGCGGTACCTTTGGGTCTGGCCTCCAACCTTTCATTTTGTGGGGGTATTCTCTGACAAATATTTCCCATTCCTTCCCAAACTTTATGATTAAAAAGAGTCCCCCTAAAGTTCCTTCCTAAGATCAAAGCTATAGGCATCAACCAGCATTGTTTTCAAGCACAAGTCTATTCTTTTTCCTTCCTTTTCTGACAGGTTCTGGGTTCTAACATCATGCCCAATACTTACATTTCCCATAAGCCCATAAAGTCTTACCCTCCACAGTGACAGAGGATTTGGTTATGGCATCTAAATCTCATTTTCTAAGTGCCAGAGAATAGTTTACCTACCAGGCACCCAGGGCTTTTCATATTCCCTTGGCAGGAAGGAAGTAGCTGTCAAATGATTTCAGCATCCATGATTGAAGGACAACCTCTTAGAGAAGGGAAAAAAATGAATTACCAAAAGAGCAAATTAAAAATAATTTGGTGTAACATTGTGTGCTTACCGGGAAGTTTTGTGTTTGGGTTTGGTTTTGGCTTTTGGGTTTTGTTTTTTCTTTTTCCCAGAGAGCTGTGTCTGAAAGTAAATGAATTAGTTTTAAGCAGTAATTAACTTTCAGAGCAATGTCACTCAACAAACAGCACAGTTAAAAAAAGAAATTAAGTATGTTGTTAGACTGAAAAGCTCATTACAGACAGTTTTCACCTCTGATGTTTTGCAGAAGAACTTTTCAGAATCACTTGGTGTAGCATCCAGAGATATACTACATGCTTCTGCTGCTGGGGTACCTCAAAACTCAGGGACAATAATACTGGGCAAAATGCCACCATCTTGTCTCTGTGGCCCTGTGTTGTCCAAATGTGAAGCAGCTCCCTCCTGACTATACTGTAACTGTCATGTTACACCAGCTTTGCAGAGCCAGTATCATAGGCTGCTGTGCTGTAAAATGTCTCCTTCTGACGTAACTGGGGCATTTCATGCCCTTGCCTTGCCACATGGGCCAGAAACCAGATCAGCACTTCTTCACTCAGCTGCTCTTAGCAGGAGGCAGAGCTCTTGTGCCACACTTTGCTTTAAGCCAGAATATTTTTTTACTACCAATTGCAATCAACTTCCAAATTCAATGGAAACTACAGACAACATTGAGCAACATGTCTTAGGGAACAGTTGCAAAAATACTTTTTTAAAAAACAGCAGCCTACATAAGCTTCCACCTAAGAGTCCTAAAAGAACTGGCTGAGCAGATTCCCAGCTTCCTACTCCAAGTTAAATTAAAAATACATACTAATGTGTTAAGCTGATGTTTATTTTAAATAAGTCTCTGAATGTTGGGATAGTTCTGAGAGGTTGAAAAAAATGCCCATCTGTACCAACATCCAAGAGGTCAAGCGTAGAATGGGGTAAATAGAGGTTGTACAAAACACAAAGTGATTGTTTATGATGTTCAGCTACCGGAAAACTAAATCACAGGAGTATAAATAATGGAAGTTAACATGTTTTTATAAAAAATTGTTAAATAAACCACAATTTCCTTAGCAAAGGCAAGTGAGTAGATATATTTGGATAGTAAGATATGACAAGTACCACTTCATAGAACGGTGATTACAAAACTACTGTGACACAGTATCAAAAGCAGTTAGTAGACGGGTTGCAAAATTACTAAAAGCCATGTCAAAAAGTAGTAGGCACTGGGGTGTTCCCATTGTAAAAGAGTCTTTTCAGAGGGCTGGTTCAGGACAGCCCAGTGATTGGTACAGTTCTCAGCATTAATCAATGTTTTCGACAGCATTCTAAAAGTAAACATAAAACTAATGCTGATAAAAAGAGATAAAAAAGGATTAGCAACATTGTTAAATGTTGGTAAGTAAGTCATTCAGAATGACCACTGCCTTTCATAAGCTGTGCCTATTAAGTCAAAATATGTTTTCCCACAGACACCTAGAAGCATAAAATCTATGAAGGTGCTTTGCCGACCATATCAAAAAAATGGGAGGGGGGAAGTGGAAGGAGGTGGTCATACTGTGGAAAGCAGAAACTCAGGAAAGATCAGTGACTCTGAAAGTCAGACGATTCAACATGAGCTCCCAGCAGCATGCCATGACAAAGACAACAAAAGCAGTATTTGTATAACCATGGAAAAAGTGAATAGAGTAGAATGATGATTTTGCCACAGTTTTAGACAAGGGAAAATCCAGTTTGAAGGCAGTGGCTGAAGTTCTGATATTTACATTTTTTTAAAGGGTGTGGAATATCACTCTAGCTGCCTGGCAACTGACAAATAAGACTGAGAAGTAAAGAAGCTGCCTCAGCAAGACACTCAAGGAGCACACTTGTTTAGTGTGGCGAATAAAGATGATTGACTTGTATAAATGTCTTCACAGGGAGAAAATTCTAAATATCAGGCAGAACAAGAATGATGACTACACTCAGGGTCCAGACCTGTTCAAAGGGGGAAAAATGTTTGCAAATGCAGAGTCATAGAGCTCCTGTTACACGGGGAAGTAGCATATTTCCCATTTCTTGAGGTTTACCCATGAAAACTGGCAACAGGTCATTTCCATTCAACTTACTGAAAGCCTATCTCAGCTAGATTCACATTAGTTGCGAAATCACTTCATGCTGCACTTCCCTGGGGACAGTTAGAGACCCAGAAAAGCAAGTTTCCCATAAATTACAAGACTTACATCTTGGGAGATATAGATTCAGTCCTTGCCTCTGCCAAATGTGATTGGTATGCCATTGAGCCAGTTACTTACAGTAAGCTTCCTTTTACCTAGTTTTAAAGGTTTATTTTAAAGGGTTATTTTTCACCAGCCTGGCTTTCAGGGTGGCAACAAAGTTGTGCCAGCATAGCTGATGGGACCATGAACTGCTGTGTGGCAGCAAAAGCCTTTTAAACCAGATTCATGACTAAAAAAAAAGGACTGTGGAGTTACAGTATAATGCAGAATAGTTAAGGAAGCAAATGAAATTCCAGCATAGCTCTGAAATGGCACAGAGGAGTGTAGAGCTGATTCAAGTAAGACAGTTGATCTTTTGACATGGAAGAAAGGTTATGACATTTCTCTTGACCAAAAGGTAGAGTCTTTCTCATCTACACAAACTTTGGAGGCAACAGCTCAAGTGACCACCCTGCATAGCAACATAAGCAACACACAGCAGTGAGTTTCCTATCTGCTTGGAGGAGCAAATCCTTTCATAAAAGTATATCCATGTTTTATTTTCTTTGGATTTGATCCCAGCAGTCAGATGGGGAGGAAGTGTTGCACCTCCTTTATAGTAAAGCTTAATCAGTACATTGAGAGATCCATTCTGCAGCCTTTCCTTATACCAGGAGAGTTTACTCCTCAAACACTAGTCAGCAGAAACAGTGGCCCTGATATGAAGATCAAATGTGACTACATCTAGCAAAGCCTCATGTGACCACAACCATGCAGCAAACATCACTCCAGCTCTCTAGCACACTCCTGTCTGTCCCTCCACCCAGGGTTTCTCAGCAATTCCAAAGAGCCACAATTAAACCTGTATGAAAAAGCACTACAACAACAACCACCAAAACAGCTCTGCAGAGAACTGCATTAGGAGGCAGAGGAGACTTGAGTAACGTATTAGCAGGACTGGAAGCAAAATTCTCTTTTTGTTCAAGCAATTTACATAATGACTCTTTTTTAGACTTTTTTCGCACTAGTTATTTAATACAGTCATTATATTTGGTTATGGCAGTTTGAATTGGGATGCTGCCAAAAAGACACTATTTAGTAGGGTCTGAGGGGCTGGATATTTGAACAGAGCATTTTACTTTAATGAACTTCCCCTACTCTGCCTTGAAGAGAGCTTATAGTGTTTTTCTCACAATGTTCTCAAGGAGCTGGGGTTGCACAGGGGAAAAAAACCCCACCAAACCTTAAATAGCTTTACCCAACATGAGATTTTACTAAGTAAATAGCAAAGATATTTTTTAATAAAAAGGAGGGACTAATTCACACAGAAAAGACACAAGCGCATTATGTTTATGCCCTGTACTACGCTTGCAATTTTTCAGCCAAATATTTCCAATCAATAGCCCAGTTGATATTTCAATGTACGTTAAATAAAATTAAGAGATGAGAAGAGCAGAATATAAAGGCATACACACATTGGACATGGGCATGTTTAAAAGGATCAAATTCAACACCAGCAAAAGCCCTAGGTGTTAACTGGGTTAGTCAGGAGACAGAAGCCTAGAGGGTAACAATAATACGGCAATAAGACTAATAGCAGGTTTAGTATAGTGATATGTGCTGCAAGGAGAGCAGACCTGCTGGGGATGGCTCTGAGCTGGCCAGGCACGACCGAGCAGGGCTTGGACACACACCTGGCTCAACACAAGTCTTCACTGCAAGAACAGATCTTGTGCACTTGAGTGCAAGTATAAACCTAGAGGCAAAAAGTCAGCCTCGCCACAGGAGTGTGATAAATCAGAGCAAACTTTTCTGAGAGAGAAGTGTCTTAACTCCCAAGAGAGAGCATTTAGCTGAACAGTTATTTTAAGACAGCAATTACAGGGGGAAGGGGAGGGGAGTTTTATTTTTCTTCTACCTAATTAATTATTAAGAAAAAATGTCAAAAGGTGACAGGAAATGTGAATTTCAAAATTCCTAGAGCAGAACAAAATACTAAAGAGCAAAGTACTGTAGATAGTCTAGCCTTTGTTTTGTTACTTGGTTGGGAAATTGCCCTTGCTTAGGTAGTCAACTCTAATTAGAATTCACTTGCATATTAAAATGATCTGCAATTAATATGAATGAATATAAGATTCCACCGTTCAGAATTCCACATTTTCCTTCCTAGGCCATTTGACTTCTTTACTCAGAGAAATTAATGCAACTTTCTCTTCCCAGTCCATTTAAGTAGAGTCTAAGCAATATCCTGTCTCCTGTAATTTCTCCATTTCCACAGAGGAACCCATGTGGCTAGAAAGTTTGAGCATCAAACAATCAGTCATTAGAGTGACAGCTTCAAGCTGCAAGCCTGACGATCCTACCTTGTGTGGCCTGCAGTAATGGTACTTCTCCTTTTCTACCCTTTCACATAATTTCTTCTTCTTTTTGCAAAATGTTTTGCTCCTTACCAGTAGCTCAGTTGAAGCCTCTATTCCTTTCATTTCACTATGACCATATCATTTTTAATTATTTTGATGAGCTCCTAGGTAAAATTACAAAATCGAAAAAGCTTAAGCTATGGCAAAAGCAGAATATCTAGTCTCTTCTTGAGCCAACCCAAGGCTCATACAGCTGTCACTTCCTTTTATCCCATGTGTTCATCATAAGAAAGGCCTGTCGCATTGGAATAATGTTCTTGCCACTATCTTCTTTATGTGGAAAAATTCCAACATGACATAGATTTTTGCAGTGGGTAAGGCCTCAGGCACAAGACACATCAACAACGTATCTTCTCTGACCCTCCCAGAAAAGTGAGCATTTTAAAATCCTTAATGCCATACTTTTGTCTCTGAAGAATGCAGCCTTGCCTGCACCTTTGGCAGCTTGGAAGCAGAAAATCCCTTTAAATAAATATCTAATATACCATAGAATAAATATAATGTATTAGTCATTACTCCTTCCTGTAATGTTAATGGCATTCCTGACAGCCAGGCTTTATTAGCATTATGAAGAGGTGCTGAGACAAGGATGGGTGTCCTGGCAATTACTGCCGTGGGAAGCAAGGAGACACTGGTACATCATGAAATGCAATCAGGATGCTGCCACAGCCCCTGCATACGTCCCTACACATTCCTGCAGTTTTGTATGTAACTTAACAAATAACTACCTAATAAATTAGCTAAATGTTTGGCTCTTTTTCTCTAGTTGCTTGTAAGGATGCACATTCTTAAACAGACTTGTGGGTTCAGTGAGTCTGTAAGTGGATAGTTCCTTTGGATACTCATTTTACTGTTAAACCAAAATAAGATTATTATACAAAGAAGTAAAATTGAAAATGCAATACGTATTAAATGATGCTCTCAAGCAATGATCAGCACCAAATCCTGCACCCCAAGGATCATGTCATATCAGTTGAGACAGTTTCATTATTTATTGAAACGTCTTTCATTATTCTTACTTGTTGTTCTCATCTTGTCAGTTCACTGTTTTTATTACAGTTTCTGCTCATAGGTGCAAGTGAGCGTGAGTAGGAGATATCCATAGCTAGGTTTTTAACTGGCAGATAAACTCACTTAGCTCCAAAGCATCCATAAACATGCACACACACAAACGTGTAATCTGTCATAATAACATGAAGATCTGCAGAGCAGAAACTAACATGCAGTAATGCTTAAAATTATGAATTACTGCAGAGAACACCCAGTAATATCTGCAAATCTAAACCGTATTTTGGGTTTTTATGAGCCAATTGATAAAACATATGTTATGCATATGGTCTATGGGGAAGTACTGTAACTAGAACAGCTGTTAACTTTAAGAGTTACAATAGAAAAAAGGTTTTATTTCCACCACAAGTTTTCTCATTCTTGTTTTCTTTACATTGTCGGATATGCCCCTGGCCTAGTCATCCCCACCACCCCAGTTTCTATTTAAGACTCTGCCAGCAAGCTAAGAGGTCCCTTGGTTCAAAGATTGTATTTCAAAACTGTGCCTTGCTCAGCAGAGACCATGACACACCTGGATGGGAGGAAGAGTGCACATTAAGCTTGAACTAAGCTACATTATTATGCTCTACAACAGTGAAAATTTTCCACACCTTGTGGGAGAGACTATTGCATACTCTCCCAACCTTCAGTTCCACAGGGGTTGACTATTTTTATTTATTTCTCCCCAGGATATGACATATGCACTGACAGATGCTATAAAACAAATTCATCCTCACTCTTCATTGAAGTACTGTCATTGAACAATCGCTGAGAATGCATGGAACATCTGGGTGCCCTTTCTTTGTGATAGATAACACACTCTCATCCTCCATGATTAGTGTAATTATCAGTCATAACTAGATGCTGCTTCACTGACTCCAGAAGACATGCATTCACATGCACCAAGCCTAACCTGAGGTTTGTTTGAAGTCTTGATGGAATACCAGGGAGAAACATAAGTGAACTTATACCATATTTAATGCATATTTGTTCCCTATTTTATTAGGACCTAGAGATGTGTTAATTATGTATTAAATCATCTTTTCATAACAACAGAATCATTTACTTCTATGGCAGATGCTGACATATCTCTTATTTGCTTATTATTTGCTAATAACAGGATTTTAAAATACCATATACGATAACAAAAAATAACAAAACCCAGACGCTGCATACCAGTTTATCACAGCAGCCAAGTGAGGTATGGTAGCCATAATTTTTTACAGAACTCACAGAATCACAGAATGGTTGAGGTTTGAAGGGACCTCTGGAGATCCTCTTGCCCAACCCCCCTGCTCAAGCACCTACAGCAGGTTACCCAGATGGCTTTTGAGTATCTCCAAGGATGGAAACTCCACAACATCTCTGGGCAACCCTTTCCAGTGCTCGGCCACCCTCACAGTAAAAGAGTTTCCTCATGTTCAGACAGCACCACTTGTGTTTCAGTTTGTGCCCATTGCCTCTTGTCCTGTCACTGGGCACCACTGAAAAGAGCCTGGCTCTGTCCTCTTTGCACCCTCCCTTCAGATATTTATAACATTGGTGAGATACCACCTGAGCCTTGTCTTCTCCAGAAGAAACAGTCCCAGCTCTCTCAGCCTTTCCTCATAACAGAGATGCTCTAATCCCTTAATGATCTTCCTGGTCATTTCTTGGACTCTGTCTCCAGTATGTCCATATCCATCTTGTACTGAGGAGCCTGAACTGGACACAGGGCTCCTGGTGTGGCCACACTAGTGCTGAGTAGAGGGAAAGGATCACCTCCCTCAACTTGCTGGCAACACTTCTCTTAATGCAGCCCTGGTTACCTTTGACCTTCTTTGCAGCAAGGGCACACAGTGCTGGCTCATGTTCAACTTGATGTCCACCAGGACCTCCAGGTCCTTTTCTGCAAAGCTGCTTTCCAGCTGGGTGGCCTCCAGCATACATTGGTGCATGGGGTTGCTCCCCAGATGCAGGACTTTGCACTTCCCCTCCTTGAACTTCACGAGGTTCCTGTCAGCCCATTTCTCCAGCCTGTCGAGGTCCCTCTGGATTGCAGCACAACCCTCTGGTGTTCCAGCCACTCCTCCCAGTTTTGTGTCACCTGCAACTGCTCTGTTTTATCCTTCATAAGATGATTTCAATGGGATTATAAAATACTGCCTTAAAATATACAGACCTTGTTTTGAAAATATACTCCTACAAGGACTTGTTCATCAAGTACGATCCACAGAACAACAGTAAATACACTGCAGTTGCTTAGCACCTATCAATATTTGCAATGAAAAGATCATGACTGGTGTTCTGTGAGAAAAGTACTCAGTTAACATTGTTATGCTTGTCCAAAAAGGTGGGGAGTTTCTCCTGTGGAAGTGCTGTCTTCCTCCTGGACAAGCAGAGTAGTAAAGAAAAAAGGGAACAAAGTTCTGCCTGTATGCCACATGCAAAAACATTACAGTAAACCTCTGTCCAGACATTCAGGATGGGATACCAGTGCCACTTTGGTCATATTTGTAACAGAACAAATCTCTCTCTCTCTCCTTCTGTCTGTCATTCAGGCATTACTTATTAAGAGGTATTTCCAAAGGAGTGCTGCTGACCACTAATACCTTGTGGTCACTACTACCATTATATTATTCTCATGGTAGCACTGAAACGCTATCCATGGAAATGTTCCTTACAGGAACATCAAGAACAGATTTATTTTGCCATGTTTGAAAAGGCTGACATTTCCACAGACCAGCACTGCTCATTTGCGAAATTGAGACTGATTTCAAAAGGTCTATACACATTTCAAACCTCCCACAGGACAGCAGGCATGACAGTAAGCAGCCTAGCCTTGACTAATAGGCTGACATTGCTTTGCGGTAGGACACTCTCCAACTGCTGGAAAGCGTTGAAGGGAGACTGAAGCATTACCAGAGAGACAGCCAACTTTTAGGCTGCTCCATTTCTGTTGAAGGACTAGAGTAGGGACCTTTGTGGATCCGCTAATACGCAAAAAAAAAGCAAATTTTTTCTTCCAGCTTTTGTTACTTTCTAAAATACACTTATCTATTAGTTATTTCATGATGTATCAACCTACCAAAGTTCTTTTCACCCTGCTTATACCACAGATAACAGATGCAGGGACTAGATGATACCAAACACTTTTGAAAGTGACACCTTATGTTTTTATGGATCTGTAAATATATGAGGGATGTTGTCACTGTGATAGATACAAATTATAAGAAAAACAAGGTTCCAGGCAGAGATAATCTCTTTTATTGTATCATTTGATCCCTTTGTGAAGAGCAGATACCCAATTCCTTCATCAGATCTGAGAAGGAAGCAGTGAGGCTCATGCTAAATCCAGGCTAGGAGCAAGGGCTCCAGGCGCTTGGTTCCCCCACTATTAATATCAGTGGTGTGCACTGCTGGAGTCACCCAGCAGTATGAATTTGATCTGACTCAGACGTGGGCACATGATTGCAGTTCTCTCACGTTAGTCAGACACCATGGAGCTGTATTCTTTTATGCGGGCTGTGTTCTGGGGGAGGAGGCAGGGGCAAGATGCACTGAGCTGACTCAACAAAGATTTCTGAACAAAGATCCACCAGAAGCTCAGCCCATTGTAGCTCATAGCTATGGCATTTTGGAGTGGACTTCAGGAACCCTCAGCCCAGCTGCAAGCTATTGGCATATCAATAACACCATTAACTTAATCTGCTACTGAATTTTGAGAGATAGGTTGTTAGCACCTGCAGAGCAGAATGCAGTGCCAAAAGGAGAGAGGAGAGGTCACCAGCCTTATGGAAGAACAGGAGGACCAACCATTTAAAAGCTACCAGAAATAGAGGGATCTGCCAGAAGTGGTTATAAGTAAAATAAGCATTTCTATTTGTAACTCAAAATTACAGCATTGATATTATGATTCCCATCCTCCTTTCATCCCTCTCTGACATCTATACCTGTCTGATGCTGAAAATACAATTGTCCGACTGCAACCAGAAAGCTCAAAGTTGCAGTCCCCAGGAACCAGCAATCCTTTTAATGCAGTGATCCAGCACTACCATACCATCTCTTCCAGCTGCACCATTTTCCCCAAGGTGGTGTCAGGATTAAGCCTCTATCCTCTTGTTGCCACCACTGGACCACAATAACACCTGGCTGAAGCCCTGAACTTTCAAAGATAGTCACACAGTATGTGGTCAATAACCCAAAGCCTTTCAGCATCCTGTGCACCCTTAAGCCACCTCATTTTGCCACAGTGAGACAGACTCTTTTCTCATGTCAACAATGCTGATTTCAAGAGAAAGATGCAAACATATACTGGTGGAGAAGACTGGGACTGGCCTTTCTCATTCCCCCTCCACAGCACTGCTGAGGTGTTTATTATTTTGGTGTCTATCTGCTAACCTGTATAGTATACATTTGGACAGAGGCAGATTTTACAGTTCAACAAATAGAAAATATTTTTTAAAGACACACTTGGTCAGATACAAAGTCTGGAAAACATCAGCCCAAAAGTTATCATAACTGAAATAAAATGAAACCATAATTCAGTCAGATTCAGCATTACTCAATGCAATGGAAAGTACTGCTTCCAAAACCTGAATCTGCTGCCCTTTTATGAGCTTCTCTCTGCTGAAGACTATAAATCCTTGATCAGATGATCTTTCCTGAACTGTAAAATATATTGAGTCAAGTTCAGTTTTGTTAGGCAAGAGCAACACTTACTGAAATCAGAGAGACTTAGAGCAAAAGGGGGTCCTACAAATCAACTGCCCTGGCATTGACAACTTGTCATACAAGGATTGATAAAATCTTCAATACAAATGGTTATTTGGAAGATTAAGTCTATACTCAGTGGACTTGGATCCTTCAAAAGCATGAAATGACTTGGAAAATTGAGGGGACACATTTTTCCCATGTACTTAGGTAGTCACTTGTCTACCTCATTACACAGCTAAATGCCTTTGAAAATGTAATCTTTAGTCACACTTTCAAACGAGACAAATTTCTGGAGGTGCACAGATGTCCAGGAGGTTTACAAAGTGCCTAGTTGTTTAGTTCACAATATAATCAATGAGAGTTAAGGGCCTTATATAAAGCCATGTCAATCTGCCTAATTAAAAACCACAACCCCCTAAGATCATGTGTCTTGTTAAAATCAGTGAGGTTGGAGCTCTTGCAAGCTTTCAAAGCTATGCTTTGGCTTTCCATGATATAGTCCCCAGGCAGCTAGCAGGAGCAGCTGATCAATGGGAACAAGGACGGGAGAGGTGTCAAGCCTGAACCAGCCTCCAGGCACAGCTGAGCTGTCGGGATGGAGGTCTTTCAACAGCAGGGAACAGACAGTCCATAGAAAAGCTGGCATTAAAACAGGCCAGTCCAGACCTTCACAAAGACACTTCAGTCATATCTGCACTGTTTAAAGCAAGAGGTGGGTTGGCTTAAACCATTTGATAAGGTGTTTTTATTTAAATAGCAACTTAGGATGAGACCTGCCACTTACAATTTAATCATCCTTCTTTAATATAGCCTGGTGCTTTGCAGCTGGATAATTAACCTTGATATTCATTCAGACTTCAAAACACACAACTCCCATTGCTGTCAATTAGCTGACAATGTCGAGTGTGTGCTGATGGAAGATTTTTGTGTGACCCTGGCAATATAGCATTTGGGAAATTTCAGTAGCTAATACAATTATCCTGCTTGAGAAAGTCCTTCACAAGTTACTCTAACAATTTTAGAATGGAAAGTGAGATTGTGGATTTGTCACTGGATTGAGTTCACTAAACAAAACAGATGTACCTTAAAGTTTACCCTACTTTCTGTTCTTATGGCAATGCTGCTTTGTAAAAGATCCCTCCAGATAATTGGCAAACCTTTTTATTACCATGGTCTTGCAGAGCTCCGAGTGCAAGGAAGATGCCTTGATCTCAGCTAGAGCATTCAGAAGTTACCATACTTTTTAATGCTAATGTAAGGCTGGAGGCAGGGTTATAAATGATTGCTACAAAATAATTTTTTATATATGAGGTGGCACAATAAATACTACAATATGAAAATGGGACACAGTATGGGAGGGCCAGTGGCACTTTACTTTTCCCACTGATTTCTTTGCATTTATAATAAAGAGTTACAGCCTACTGGTAAAGAGATTAAATTAGTGGGCCCCTAGAAGTTTGAATCAGACTATTTTCCTGTTATCCCACAGTGGGCCACATTCTGCTAATGAGTGCTAACCCCACAACCAGGCAAACATTCATCTTGAGAAATGAACAACCTCATTCAGGGCTTTTAAAGCAGACAGCACAGTCAACAGCAAAAAAGAAATTGGCTCAAACACAGCTACTTTCCTTTTTAAATATTGTTCTTCCTCCCTGATGAGAATGGGAGCTAATGGCATATGTGAAGCATTCTTGTAGCAAAAGTCAACAGCTGCCCAAGTCCCTTCCAGGTTAGAAACCCTGCCTTGTGATGAAGAGGGAATAGCTCGTGCTCAATCAAATGCTTTTGCACAGGCTAGCTAGAGCCTTTTGTGAAAGTTTCTAATGTGAGCTCAATTTGGCCTCCATATTTTCAAACTATATTGCCTCACTTGCTGAGTGACAAGAGAAAAAAATAGGAAAAAAAAAAATTGGTCTGTTGTGCTTTTTCCTGGATTTGAGAATGACATCAACCATTGTGCCTTTTTCTGAAATATTCTGACAGTAGAAAAAGTACTGACTACTCCATTTTCTACACAGGGTCAACATTACGAAGAGGAAAAACGGGCACTGAGCCATGAAATAATTGCACTCAATAATCACTTAATAGAGGCCAAGGTGACAATAGATAAGTTGTCAGAAGACAATGTAAGTATTTAATTATGGATACTTTTTGAGATTATATTCAGAAATAAATTATGCCATGCATTTCCCATGGAATTATAGAGTAATTTCTTATTGTTTACATAAAATGTAACTTGTCACCTTGACAGTTAAAGTTCATGTTTGATGTTCCCATCATTTTGTAAATTCAGCTCTCCTTAAGCTATGGGGTTGGGGTGAGACTTTGCATTGATATTTTTTTCCTTATGTCTAACCTAAAACTGATTAAAAAATATTCTAAGACATGGCAATATTCCCGTATTGATTTTGCCATCAGTTTCAGTCTAGTACAGAAAACTGGTGGAAGCATGTATGGAGTGAGGATTCATCATAAGGATTTTAGGCACAATGTAGAGCCCTACATTTCCTGCAGTTTCTCTGATCTTTCAGTCTTTACTCACTGAAATGGGACGCCCAGCACAAGTGAGCTCTGCTAGCAGAAGGTAGGATTCACCCAACCTGGTCACTCAGACCATTGCAGGGAGCTGGAGACAGGTTTTCCCCAGCTGTGGTTCATGTGTAGCAATTTACCTGTCTCTGCATGGAATGAAACAGGGAACACCTCTGGCAATGGTCACCCTGCATCTCATTAAACTCTGCTGAAAACTGGCATGCTTACTGCAGCTGGCAACCAAGCTCATGAAATCCTTCCAGGGACAAACATTAAAAGACAGCAAAGAAAGGAAGATTGCAGGCATTTAGTTCATTATTTTGCCATTCCTTAGACACTTAATAAAAAAATCATCTACAGAAAACATGTTTCTGTTAGCACTTATTTTTCAGCATCTTACATTCAATCTTCCCATATTTCACATGAACTCTTAATCATAGCAGGGAGCATTTGATCCCATTAATATGCCTGTTGATGTGAATGGTGCCTATGCAATTAATAGCTTTCCAACGGAAACAAAGAGTTCACAATCTGGCCCTTTACTTTTATAGAAATTGTGTTGAAATGACAGTTACTTCATAAACACTAGTAGTTGTAACTAACGGAACCTGGTAAATGCAATGGGCTACATCTAGGGTTTAGAAGCACACGTATACATCCAGGCTAATTCAGCTGAAATCAGTGGAGTTATTTCAGATTTAAAATAGAGGGGAAAAAAAAAATTGTAAAATTCTCCCATTAAGTATGCATGCATTTACGCTACTTCATGGAGTCAGGTTTGAGGTCAAATTTGAAGAAGTGGCTTTAATATTCATAGTTTTTAAAAAGCAGCTTAGACTGGACTGGAGTACCAAGTACTCTTCTTCCAAGAACTATTCTGAACTACTCTGAACATTATGGTCCAGAAGCCTCAAATAACAGTACCACTTCTTCATACTTGAGGTCGATTCACAGACAAAATTCTGCCCTTAGTTATGTAGCATCATTAATGACAGTAAATGTTAAATTCCAAATTTTAAAATAAAGAACTATGAAACAAACCATTAATACTATACCAAATAAGTAAAGCACAGTGTTAAACTGAAGAATCCTACATGGGGAGAACATGTTTTTGTCTTGCCAATATTTCTTCCTTTGATTATATTTCCCCTTATCCCCTTACTCTCCTGACAGATATGTAAAGTGATGCTTTTGATGCGAACACATGTTTTAGACTATAGGAAACACTTTTGGCATTAATTGGCAATTATTGTTCTAGTTGGCACAGATGTGGCTAGTTTCCATTCAGATAAACAGTAAAGGACAGAAAGTCACTCCAGTTGCATGGCATGTCCCAGCACGTTGAGAACAAAGTACTCATGGTACATTTAACTTACATGTAATTTTTCTGTAGTAATTTTTAAAGCTGCTAAAAATGAAGTGTCAGAAGTGTTTTTTGTACTCTCCATGACAACCACTTCACAGAAACAGAGGCAAACAGCTTTTGAAGAAAGGATTTGATTTTGGAGTGATTTCATTTCTGTGTGCCTAGTAATGCCATATGGGACTTGGAGTACTTGTCTGTGCAGCAATATATTGTGTATTTAATGTGCATGTAGCATGTCAGAATCACATGCACATGCAACAGATTTTGCTTCTAAACTGAATTCTTGGATTCCTACTGTTTGCATCTGTTTTCAGGAATAAAAATAGTGTGTACTAATATAAAATTTAAGAACTACATAAATTAATGTATCTCCCCAGTACATTTAAGGCAGAAGTGGCATGTATAAAAGCTCACAGAGACACAAAAAAAACCCTGCAAACCAAGAGTATCTAAAGGCCCTTGAATATGAAGATATAATGAACTGATAAGCATAGGAAAACTACGTTTATTACCCTCATGCCTCCCAGACTCCCAGGAACACCTTGTTGCACCTGTTATTACAGAATGCCTTTAAAATGGTATTTCAAAAGAGAGGGAATTTCAACCTTTCCTTTTCATAGGAAATTTCTTTATCAGTTTTTAAAAGAATAAGTAGAACAGTAAAAACCCGCATGCAATAAAATTATAACATTCGCACCAGAGAAAATTAAAATAATTTCGCTATTCAACACCTTTTCTCTATAAACATTTTCTAATTTTTACAGGTTAACACAGCCTACTGTCCATAGTACCTTTATGCTTTGTCTATCTCGTCTATGCTCACCTATAAAGTCAAGTTCTGAAGCCAACTGGTTTTAATGGCATCTAGATCGGGAGAAGCAACATACAACTCTTACCTCCAGGGACCCAAAGACACTGGTTGAAGGATACAGTTACAGTCATGTGTGCTAAATTAAATTTAGATGAAGGGCAAATCTATGTACTGAATTTTCCCATTAAATAGGTTGTGGGAGCCACTTAATACAAAAATAGTATAAGCAGCTTGTTTAAATTCTCTTTTTCCCTGTCTGGAATTCTCATGGTAATATCTTACCCAGTAAAAATGTCCTGTTCTGCAGCATCAGACATTTGCAGTGAGATTTAATATATTTGTATAGCTGCGTTCTGCAGATATGAAAGGAGCCAGGAGCCAGCAGCACTCCTCCACAGAAAGAAAATTTCATCAGGAGACAAAGGCCTTCTTTTTAAAAAACACTAAAACGTATATTTCTGCAATGAATTTCTCCCACAGTCTCATCAGATTATTTAAGCATTTTCTAAAGTAGTATCTTAGTGCTGATCTGGATAATACTCGATAAAAATTATCTGTTCTTAAATTTTCTTTTTACTTAAAAGATCATGTTTATTTTAGCCTTCATAGTGCCATGCATGTTAACAGTATAAAGTCCAGTTCCTAACGGTAAGTATCCATCTTTTGAAATGCAGATTACTGTTCTATAGTAACAGTTGTCAAAATATTCTTTTTAGTAATTTTATCAGCCCTCATGGAGCAAAAGGGCAAGCATCTCAGGACCGTGCAAGAAACATGGAACCTTAATGTATTTAAAAGTTAAAATATGCTCCAAATTTCCCCAAAGTCTGTTTTACAGAAGATTGCTCAGGCATGGGAGAAAGGCTGAAAGCCACAAGCTATTTGCAAACTTCAAAAAACAGGCTATTTTTTGTTTTTCTAGGAGCTCTATAGGAAGGACTGCAATTTAGCTGCTCAGTTGCTCCAGTGCAGCAAGAATTACGACAGGGCACATAAGCTTTCTGAGGTAATGTGACCAAACTTGGTGAATATTCAAAGAAATAAATATTTTATGGAAAACAGATTATTTTACATGTATCAATTCCAGAACTTGTTTGCCCTTAAGGCTTTGGTTTTCCCCCCACCCCTTTAAGCAACAGGAGGGCTTGTGCACCTGCTGGTATTCTGTGCAGCTGAGGGAGGGGCTGAAAAAATCACAGCCAGTGATGGAACTTGGACGTACTCTCTTCCCCAAAACCTCTGCTATCCGGTAGAATGGGCCTGTGCTGATCATATGAAAAATAAAGGTTTTAGAAAAATCAAAGTGCTAGCAACTCTAGACTGCAAAATGCTGGGGGAAATGGCAGGGGGGAGAGCAGGGAAATGACAAGCTGCAGGCATCAGGGATTCTGATATAATCAATTTTCCTCCTGAAGCGATTTTCCAGTCCAGCTAATTTCTAAACCTGAATTTTAAAATGGACTGACAGAACAAATATCTTCTTCTAAAGCAACCAGAGCACTGAATGATTGATTTCCAAGTTGTAAACTTTAATTAATAACTCTCGCTTCCAAGGAAACGAGGCTTGAGAAACAGACTCCTTAAAGGAAAGGCAAATATTATCTTAGTGAACAGGACTGTCTTTAGGGATGCAGGCCCTACACAAAGCAATAGCATCTTCCTCATGTATATTGCTTCGGTGAAGGTCACAGAGAATAGTCTTCCCTTCATCAATCCCATCAGGTTAATGTCCCCCCAAATGATCTGTCTCGTGCAATTCTGCAATGGAATAATGAAAAATTCAATGTGGAATGTATAAACCATTTCTAGGCCAGTAGAGTGCTTCAGAGCACTAAACAACCCTGGTAAATAAGAATAGAACAAGACTCTTCTGTCAAATGGGCAATGATTTTCTGGAACTGAGACAGAACTTCCAAATTAACCATTATCCTGGTCCTGTTGTTTTTCCCTAGTAATTGACTTCCCTTAGCAATTCATATCCAGGAGTTATCATGACATTACTCACACTTGAAAGCACCCTACATGTTAGCAAGAATTAGGACCTTAAAAGTACCTAGTAGTTCACTTGCAGAAAACTATAACAAATGTGGGATCTCCCCACAATTTCTCAGGCTGTCATATACTCAATTAAATAGGCAAAGTTTCCACTCATAAGTCCAAGTATTTATTAATTTAGCAAGTGTGAATGTGCTGTCAAAGCCAATAAATTCCTTACAAATGCAAATATTGCCTGACAAAGTATTGTATATTATCCAGCAGCCTAAACTATTGTACAATATAGTAATGTGACAGCAATATCATTTTAGTAATTCCAGTTTCCAGCACAATGCCCAGAAAATGTTCTTTTCCCTAACACAATTCATAATCTAAATAATGTATATAAAATAGATCAAACAGTGCTGTTACAGGATACTAAAATAATAGCTGCCCCATACAGCAGTTTCACATTAAATGAACTGTATATCTTTTCCTCATTTCTGCAGGAATTTACAGCAGCCCTATTTTACAACCTGTTTATTCAATCTTTGTTGCATCTGTACTTACTATGACTAATATTGCTGTCTGCCAGCAGATTGGCAGTATCATACTCTTTATTTCCAATGGAAGACATATGAGCTAATTAACATGATGATTAATCCAAAATATCCTGGAAGGTCTGTTGGTTGAAGAAACACTCATCCTACTCCACATTAACAAGAATGCCATTTCACAACATGCCATATTTTGAATACATTGAGTTTTGGGGACTAAACCAACTTTAAATGCTTCCCAGCGAAGCTACAAGAGGACCTCCGTATCTTATACGATGTGAGCTCATTACAAGAAGCAGGCACCTTAAAATTCTCTTGCCTAAAATAGGGACACACACACAACCCCCCAACGTCAGTATTTGTAGGGTTCACTCCTCTAGAGAAACAAAGTTAAGGAGGGAGTGCGATCATTAGGGCTATAAGGGCAACCACTGATTCTGTGGTAACGAGGAACTTGAATTCTAGCCATAAAAAGAAAGTGCTGAGTAAATCAGGGTTCAGCCAAGCATAAATTCTTAAGTGGTGTAAATCAACACGAATATCAAAGGAGCTATCACAGTCACAAACTCAGAACTTAGTCCAAACATGAGTTCTCTTGATTTCCAGTAAAAAATACTGAGACAACTGTCATGCAGCACTCTCTCATATCCCTGTCTGATCATTAGTAGAGATCTGAAATGAGGGATGCAGATAAAACCCAACTGGCAAGCATACTTGGTGATACCTGAATAGGCATTACCTACCTGACTTTTGAGCCGCACCGAGGAATGCGGGCTCTCAGTCTCTTCTGGTCTGCATGGTAGAATGGCAGGTGGAACCACCATCCACAGAGCCGATCCTGACTTCTCCAAAACCTATATGATCTCTGATGCATAACAGACACTGATTAATTCTGACTATTCTGTCATGGGAATCATAACATAAATTCAGGTCTTAGCTCTTATTTCTGCCATTGTAGTAAGAAAGTAGAAAAGCAGTTAGGTAGTGGCTGCTGGAAGAGGGGGGCATGTTGAGGCTTATACGGACGGTTGATCTGACAAGTGGTGTCCGAGTGCTGGGGCAAGGTAGCTGGTTTGATTTGCTTCTTCCCAGCACAGGAACACTCCTGTCATAGCAGCCAGTGCCATTGTTTTAAGTGTCAGTGAAATCAACTTTCCTGCCTCTCCAAACAGCATTGTTTATCAAATGCGACGCTGAAGGGCAGAAGCCAATTTGGCACTGGGTTGGAGGCAAGATGAACTCAAAGAAAGGCAAAAGAAGAACAGAATAGATCTGATTTCCTCCTCTTTCCTCACCCCAGCAGAGACCTCTGCACCCTGCCACTCCAAATGCAAATCGCACCCATACAAGCAGTCTGGGAAGTGTTGCTGTAGGCTGTAATTCCCTACCTGCCTTTTTAACATCATTGTTTACTACTTTCTTTACATCATTCCTATCCAACCTGAATTAACTTGGAAGGAAACATTTCAGTTTCACAGTGTTTTCCATGAGGGGAAGCAGATTAAGATTTCCAAATGTTAAAAATGAAGGTAATTTGATTACGTTTGTTTTCAGAAATGTACAGATTGTGAACATCACATTAGTGAAAGAACCATATACCATACAATATCATAAACAGCGCTAATCTAGCAATGTTGTATTAGCCCAAGCAGACACCAGTTTTGACGTACACCTTTTTCTCCTGTCCCCTTTGCCATCTCTTTGTGTTACAGTTGCCATCGGACTTTCAGGAAAGAGTCAGCATCCATCTGGAAAAGCACGGGTGCAGCCTTTCTGTCCCCTTGTGCCACACATCTTATGCTGATACCATACCCACTTGTGTCATTGCCAAAGTACTGGAAAAACCAGATCCAAACAGCATGTCTTCACACTTGTCAAGCCCATCTACAAGGGATCTCAGTTTTCAGGACTCTGCTGGAAAACTTGGACAAAGGCCCCAGTACAAGTCAGACATCTATTGCAGCGACACCGCCCTTTACTGCCCCGAGGAGAGGAGGAGGGAGAGGAGGCAGAGTGTGGACACACAAGTGAAAGACGTGGGGTTCCTGCGGTCCCAGAATTCCACGGACAGCACCATTGAAGAAGACGGTTTCCATTCCAGCTTCTCTCACGAAGCCTTCCCAGAGTACATTACCTCTCTGCCAACCTCCAGCTCCTATTCCAGCTTCAGTGTCACATCCGAGGAGAAGGAGAACGCCCAAGCCAACACTCTGACAGCCTCTCAGCAAGCGATCTACATGAGCAACCGAGACGAACTGTTTGAAAGAAAGTCACCTGCAGGTTACGAACATCAGGGAAGTCCTAGGTTTGCCAAGGCCAAACCTGCGCAGCACATGGAGCTTGCCGACGACAATGAGAACTCGCCCACTTTTACTAGGACTCTGCCTCCTTATGCAAATGAACCTTTTCATTTCTCAGCCATAACACCACAGCAGGCTTTAGGAAATCAGAAAATGAGGAATGAGTGCAGGAGCACCCACCTTTCAGAAGAAGACTTGCCTGGGCGATGGAGGCAATTGAGTGTGGAGGACATTGGTGCGTACTCTTACAGGAACACTGGCAGGCTGTCACCCTGTAGTTTTTCAGAGCAGTACTACAGCAGCCCTATTAAGAAGGGAGACAGTCGAACAAGCCCCATCTATGCTAGTTACAAAGCAGATAGCTGCTCAGAGGGAGACGATATCTGCCAAAGCAGACTTGTGGATTCTTGCTTCCTGAGAACAGACAGTGGCCTGAATATTGACATCAGCACTAGCTGTAAACAGGACAAATTGCCCACTTACAAAACAAAAGAATCAAGAGACCAAAAAAATGAAAGGATCACTGTCCAGTTATGCAGTAGCAAAACCATCGAAAATAGCCCAGTATTGAAAAGAGAATACGTGGACGTGAGCCCCAACAGCTCAGCAGAGTCCCTCAATCAGAGTTCAATGGAGGCTTCAGAAATCCACCAGTCTTCCATGGAGCAAGGAAGTCATTCGGGTATTCACAGCAAACAGCAGCAGTTTCAACGGACTGGGAGTACTGGTTTGAGTCGGAAGGACAGCCTTACAAAAGCACAATTATACGGAACCCTTCTGAACTAGGCATCTTCCAAAAAGGCAATAAGACAACAAACAAAAGGAAGCAAACAGCATTTGATACTTCTAGTGAACAATAAGGTTCTAAGAAACAGGATTATTATAAAATATATATTCATAATGGTACTATATGTTTAAAACAAAATCTCTTCAAAAATGTTATACAGCACTTTTCACTTAACATCCTTTCCACGTGGGAGACCGTCCCCTCCCCTCTTTTATAAACCTGAAGTATTTTTATAAACAAAATGGTATTTATTAGACTATCCTAAGCTATTTGAGCAGAATTCTTTTCCCTTCAAGCAGGTTTCTTATTTATTTTTGTGCATGAGGCCATCTGTGCCTAAACTCTTGGAGGAAAAGGGTAAAATCATGACGGCAGTGATAAAAAATAAATCCACCTGATAAAATACCATAAAATGTCATGTGAAAACAAAACAAACAAGAATGGTGAATTTGAAGAAGTATATTTTTTAACAAGAATGGAATTGTATCTTAAGTTATTTCATACAAGTGTATTTATGAGTGACTAATGTATGCACAAAGTGATACTAATATTTTGTTCTTTTAATCCACTGTGTTTCTGCTTTCCTATTTTTCCTTGTATACTACCTCAAAAGTAATTGAGGGTTTCTTTGTCACATTTTCTGTAGGCTTGCATTTATATTGTCTAAAATGCATGCAGTGTCATAATTAATACTGTATTTTGCATTACTTAATAAAAGACACCAGTGGAGATATTTTGGGGGTTTGTTTTCCTTCATTAAAACATACCCAAGACAACAGAACATGGGATTGCTCTGGGTGGCATCAATTCTGCAAAAGGTAACGAGTAAAGCTCCTGGTTTAGATTGCTTTCTAAAGGAGTTTCTCTTTCTCTGTAAGCTCCAGAGCACTGTTTCTTAGTCCGCAGCCCCTGGGTGTGAAAGGACAGCTTCTCATCAACCTGTGAAAAATAAACAAGGAAAACAAACTGTTTATCAACAGGCTTGAATTCACTAGGCAGGGCTCTGCACACTGAAAAGGAAATTGAAAACTACCTGAAAACTTGTGACTTAAGCTCCCCCACCATTACACACAGACTTGACAATCATTAAGTCTTTAGGACTGTTACCTTCTACAGTTGCCCATTTTCATATGTAGCTTGGTATTTATAACAAAGACATTTTTCTAAAGCTTAAGGAAAGTCTGGCCTTCTGTAGCCTATGGGAATTTCACTCCTGGCTCTGTGGTTTACCTGTAGTTTTTGCATTTCCTCCATAGAGTTTTGTTCCTCACTATTTCACCACTAAGGAGTTTACAAGTTGGACAGCAGCAGAAGGGAAAGAGCAAAAGGAGAAGAGGAGAAAAACAAAAAAGAGAGAAAGGAAAGTCCTGTGGATTTCCTTCCTGGCTTCAGTATTGCTGCTTGGTAACAGACAGAATACATCAATAAAGATTTAATAATTCTTTTAAGTCATGTTCATTGAACACGTATCCTATACTTGAAATACTGACTCTTACCAGCTCATGCATGGGGAAAGACTTAGTGCAATATGTGGTAGTAATCAGTGAGATCACTGTGGAAGTCTAAAATAGTTCCTTATACAGCTAAAATAACGACCTACCATTCAATATCTATTAAAAAATACATATGTTCTGCTGATTCTCTGAAAGCAGTCACCTGGCAATTAACTATGAACCAGGAATATAGAACTGCTCATTTCCCACATAAGTATTTCAAATCATGAGGCCACAGATTCAATGCATTTGGCATCAACAATTCCCACTGCTCTCCGTATTCTTCATGGATAATAGAAAAATTTTACCATTATTGATGTGTGCAAGTACTCGCTGTGCTGTTTTGAAGATCTGGCATCAAGTCCCTACAGTTCCTCCAAGATCTGTAGCAGCACTGTGGAGAACAATGGTAGCTAATAATATCACACAGGTAAGGCACAACTTAACTCTAAAGTGAGGCTTATTTCATTACAAAAGCTATAACACACCCCGTGCTTTTATGCTCCCGCACTTGCTCACAGTGAGTGTGAATGGCAGGTCATACCACAAATAATTCCATGAAGTCCAAAAAAAAGTCCAAAAAAGTTCCCCAAGGCCAACTGCTTCTTATGGCAGAATCTGACCTGCAGTAAATAGACTTGGAGATCCAAAAAAGTTGTTACTTCCCCTTCAAAACACTAAGATAGATAACAGATATGACAAAATCTCACAGTCGACTCATTCAGGTATATAAACTTTAGAAAATCTCTAAGGCAAGATGTTCATTTCTCTGGTCAATGAATACAAGGCTTTGTATGCAAGAAGTGAAAATTAACTGTTATCTCACCTAAGAAAATATGTAAGCTATGGAACAATAAATAGTGACATTTATGAACTGGAACACAGTATCAGACTAATCGCTTTATAATATCATTCATTATTTGACACTAAACTGCTATTTTGGCAGTTACACAAAATTAAGTCTCTGCTAGATAGTATATATCTGATTACTTAATATCCTGTTCTATTATGTTCTTTCATACTACTGCAGTTTCAAAGTCTGCTTCTATGCTTCACTTGACTCTTTTTCCCAGTTTATGTCCACTAACATACACATTGAAACCAGCCTTTCCAGCCAATTAGTACTGGGTTTTCCTTGTAAAATAGCCTATAACCTTGTAACATTTTTCTGTACTGAATTCTGTTACAGAACAATATGTAACCCTGTAATGAATTTCAACTGAATCAATCAAGATGGCTAGAAAAGTTATTCAACTTCAGTTTTAAATTTTCCTTAATCAGAAAAACTGACAGTAAGCTTGCAAATTTTCTATGAACATAAGAAAAAAAGTTTAAATAAGTCACCAAAATTTTCTCAGGTTTACAGGTTTAACTCTGGCTTGGTTTAATTTTTCAAAACAAAAAGACCTTTGAAAGATTATAATAAAATATTCCTTCTTTTTTTGGCACATTCTGTTTCATTTCTTGAGACAACCACAGAGAGAGACCTGAGGCATAAGACTAGAAAGATACTAAGTGTTTTCACAACAGATTTACATTTTCTTTGTGGTGGCATTTTAATTTTTTGCTTACCTTCAGTTTTCACACTGGGTGAAATTCATCCAAAAAATCCTGTCATGGTGAAGATTTTTGGAGTATGTCACTGGAGATATTTAAAACTGACTACCTGCTTTTCTTCACTTGGTCTCTCCAGACTCACCGTGGTGTGCTGTGACTTTAGGAGGGCTCTGTTGTGCCACCAGACAACACGTTTGGCCCAAGTACAGATGTAATAGTCCCTAAGGTTTTAGGAGATTGAACCTGGTTAAAAATAGACAAAGTATTAGAGGGTGGAAGTGTAAATCATAATGTCTTGTTCAGAAGGACAAGATATGCTTTGACCCAGGTGAAAGGGGTGGTAGACCTGTCTTCTGCAGCATTCCTCAGAGCACTTACCTTCTGCAGGACATTTCCGATGGAGAGCAGCATCTAAAACACTGTCCTCAGAACTGCTTACTTACATTTTTCATTCAAGCAGGTGTGGTTTCATGACCTTCACTCTACTCTTATGTTCATTTAATGACAAGTGACTCCAGAAATGCAAACCAACAGATCTTCAGACAAAGAAAAGTGCCTCAGACCCCTCTACTCCAGTGGCTGACAATTTGCCTTGAAATACCTTTTCCCAAGGACATAAATGCCCAATTTTCTCTTAAGCATTATAAAAATGCCAAGATGTCTCCATGTTGCTACAAAACCTCACTTTTCCAAGTGACATCTGAAGCAGTCAAACTCTGTATGCAGGGTTTGTAGGTACCTACAGCAGGATTTTTGCTTTGATTAATTATTTCATTTGCCATGAGTAAGAACAGAGAGGGTGAGGAAAAGAAGTGGCAAGTCCTCAACAGTGCAGTGAAGCAGAAGATGAGAAATCTCATTTTAATGAATGAGAACTGATAGCAAAATGTACATGACACGGAACACTGATCAGGGAAAAACAAAGGGGGCTGAAAGAGATCAGAGTGAGGCATATCAAATCACATATTGAAACAGATAAGAATACAGAAAAGATACCAGGGTAATAGGATACAATTCACTAGGAACAACAGTGCATAAGTATAATGAAATCATGAAGAGCAAATGCATTTTTTGAGACGTGAAAATAGTTTCATCACTCCAAAGTAAGGATTAAAAAAAAAAAAAGCAAAATCTCAATAATTTTGAATAACACATATCACTTTCTTTTAAACTTTTTAGAAGTCTAGAAATAGCTAAAATTTCTAATTTTAAATCATGGCAAGCCACAAAATAGGTAGTTTTCAATTCAACAGTTTCTAATTTCTTCTCCCAAACTAGAAAATTTATCAAACTAATCCTTTTCCCTTCCAGCACTTTTAATTAAAAAGAATTTCCACTCCAACATCTATCACAGAGCATAATTACACAGCTACTTAGATTAATTTCCGCTTGTTTAATTTTAAAATACTAATCAACATCCTTTGGACTTTCCTATAAAATTCTTATCCCCCATTCATATTTATAATCTTGTAATCCTTACAGACTATTATGATATCTCTCCTTAAATATTGCTTAAATTGTGCAGATGTAGTCCTCTCAGTTCCTTGGAAGACACTCACTTCAGGGATCTGTTTCTAATTCTTTTCCAGGAACACCCTCCTCAAATTTCTACTGCTGAACACTAGAATATATTAATATGAACACTGAATTGTTTGAACCTGCTGTACAAAAAAAGCAATACAAGGAAAGGAGGGGACTACACAGATCAGAGACACCGCATGTGTGATGCTCCCAGCACTGAAATTCTCAATAACTGTAGGTAGTTGGTTAGAGACATCCATAAGCAAAGCCTCACTCAAACAAAATTAATTGAAAGGTTTAAATTTTGGTGCAAAGAATGCCAGGCCATGTTTCTGTTTCTGAACGGCAGCTTGTCTCCTGGAAATCGGTGCATTTGACAAGCAAATATTTTTCATATACTTCCCTTTCGTGTTGTCCGTAATTTCTTCAGCACTTATGTATCATAGTAGCATACTGGATGTTCATGAGGAAGCTTTGGGTTTGTTCATGATGGACTTCAGCCCTGTAAGGTTGATTTGTACTCTTCATCTTCCATTACTGGTAAGTTTGAGTATTTGTTTTCAGCTACACTGTTTTCAAGTCCTGCACAGAGTTTCAGTTGCAGGTTTGTTAGGCTCTAATGTCTCTCCCAAAATCAATAGATCTGATGCTCCTTAGTACCAGGTTTTCTAAGCCTGTAACCCCCATACAGCCATTCCATTTCCAGCCTTAGAGATCTATGTCTCTTTTTAGAAAGGGGCTAAGGCAACTTTTCAAAAGTACCTTGGGTCTAACAACAGCCCTCAGTGTAAGCAGACCATCAACCAGACATGCTGGTCTGTATGCATTAAAACTTGGCATGTTCCTGTCTATGCTTTTATCAACATTACCAGAAGATTTTTGTTGTTTTCCCAATCTTTCCTCCATGTCTTTTTTAAAAACCTCATTGTCGTAAAACAACTCTAGCAATTCAGTCATTCTTTAATAGCCTGTCACTCGCTCCAGCTCCTCTCTCATGTTGTTTTCTCTTTGGTATTTTCTTATGACTGTATTAGCAAAGTTATTCTTAGCTGCTGAGAGTTTTTGTTTAGCTGAAGCTAAAAAGAATAACTTGAATTCTCATGCAATGAAAGGCTTTGCTGCTTGTGCAGTGAATTCACTTGCACTGACATTCAGTCTTGCCCTTTTCACTTGCTAGTTTTACGCTTTTATTCTGTGGAAAAAAATGTCTTTTTTTTTCCCCTCACTTGAGAAATCTTCTATTGCAATTCTTCTCCACTTTCAGTGCAGGATCTTTCATAACACTTAGATCCAAGGGCTGTCTGCCTTACAAAGCCGCAATTATCACTTCTCAGTCTATCTTAATTCCTCCATATGTGTTTTCTAAATGAAGTAATAAGTGCTTAAGGAGAAACTTGACCTCACGAGCATATACTTAAGAGCTCTGCTGAACAAAGTCCTATATGATGTGGCTGGAGAGGATGTACCATTATGTGTAGATCCACTATGTGCAAAGAGAATTTGCCTAACTTTGAGCAATATACTCTAATCCTTTACAACAGTAGTTATCACAGAATCATAGAATCATAGAATCGTTTAGGTTGGAAAAGACCTTAAGTGTATATATGCTCTGTCTCTAATGAATAACTAATTTTCATGCCAAGCTACACAGATGTTGAGCTTTAACTACAAAAGCCCGTAACCTCTTAATTGCCTCAAAATAGTTAAAATGACATTTCCCCACAGTAAAGCAATTTTAACAAACAAGTCTTCAATTTAGGATTCAAAGTGCAAACAGAATTATTAAGATTTTACCTTATAAAGTCTTACTTTCTAAACTAACTTGTCTTATAAAACATCCCCAAATACCCACAAAGCCAAATCCCCAGAAACCTCTGATTAGTAGGATACAGCAGATAAGAATTCCACACTTTCTAGGAATCACAAGGGAAAGAGGATCCTAATGTCATCTTTACTGCCATGTTACATTAGGACAAAGTTTCCCAAAGACTTGAAAAGTGTGTCTTAGATTGCAGCTAGCTGTACAGGTCAGAGTCGCAGAGAGATCCAGGAGTAAAGTGTCCATCTGCAACAGATGGCTCAGTTGGTGACCATCCATCAGTGGTTCCCAGACAGGTTTCTCCCTATCATGGTTTAACCCCAGCCAGCAACTAAGAACCATGCAGCTGCTCACTCATTCCCCCTCCCCCAGTGGAGAGAATCAGAAGAGTAACAGTGAGAACACTCCTGGGTTGAGATAAGAACAGTTTAATAATTAAAATAAAGTTAAATGGTAGTAGTAATAATAACAATATAGTAGTAATAATAATAATAATAATAATAATAATAATAATAATAATAATACACAGAGCAAGTGATGCACAATGCAATTGCTCACCACCCGCCGACCGATACCCAGACAGTTCCTGAGCAGCAATTGCTGCTCCCCGGCCAAACCCCCCCAGCTGATATACTGGGCATGACGTCATATGGTATGGAATAGCCCTTTGGCCAGTTTGGGTCAGCTGTCCTGGCTGTCCCCACTGCCAGTTTCTTGTGCACCTGGCAGAGCACGGGAAGCTGAAAAGTCCTTGACTAGTGTAAGCACTGCTTAGCAACAACTAAAACATCAGGGTGTTACCAGCCTTATTCTAGTACTAAATCCAAAACACAGCACTGTGCCAGCTACTAGGAAGAAAATTAACTCTATGTCAGCTGAAACCAGGACACTACACCACAGGATCTGCTTAGACACCAGCTTGGTGTCTAAGGCACTGCTGTGAAGAGCCTGGCTCTGTCTTCCTGATAACCTCCTTGCAGGTTTTGGAAGGCTGCTGTTCAGAGCCCCCTGAGCTTTCTCTTCTCCAGGCTTCTGCAGCACCCATGCTGCAGAGAAGTGCACTCTGCTTTCTGCCACATGGGAGCTCCTCAAGGCTGCTGATTGCCCCACATCCTACGCCTGTGGGAAGTGACAAGGTCCCTCCTGCACCCACTCCTCCTTTGCTGAGGCGAAGATCATCCCTGCCAACAGTTATTACATCCCAGAGTAGGAAGAATGTCTCTATCTGCAAAGGCCAAAACTGTGACTGATACACGATGCAACTATTGGAACAGATCCCTAATGGGAGTTAAATGCCTTCTCAGCAGCATGCCCATCACTGACATATATACATTAATACTCTAACTATGATTATTCAGACAAATTCTTATTTTTGAAGTCAGCTCTAATGAATTAGTATTTAAATTTATCCACCCATCTAGATTTTTTCTTTTGAATTTATGAATCAGAGCAGACACACATATGAGCTGCAGAGCCACAGCAATATTTACTATACCTAGCTAAGCAACGACAGCTCTATGATTTAGAAGAGAAACAGCAGCAAGTCCCAGATTAATTAGATTTGTAATGTCAATGCCAGTCAGCATCCTTTCCCATTCCATTTCTTCACGTGACATCGTAAAACAGATCACAAGGAATAAAAAGTATTCTCAGCACATGAGGGTTATGAATTTCATTGGGCTCCCGGTCAAGCTCTCATTTAGCTTTTCTCCTACAGTAGAAAGCCTCTTAGTCTGGACTAGTCTAGTTGTATAGTGTGGTATGAGGTGAAAGCCCTATATTGAATGTCCAGACAGCATGCAACCTTTCACTCCAAGGAAGTTATTTTGCCACCGACCCAAGGAGGTGGGAACAACAGTAGCAACATTTCTAACTGAGAAATTGTGAGTGTTGACTCTGGTGGGATTATTTTTGGCAGGCAGATAAATCAGGGTTTATGATTCACTTGACCGTAATTTGACAATTTTTTTGATGGACCTTCAGCACCTCGCAGTCTTTATCCTCCACAAGTGGGGGAAATACTTTTATCCCCAAAGCCCAGAGAGTTCCACTAAGATGAGATGCCTAATCCCAGCAAGATAGTGAGGAGTTAGCTACTTTAGTTGTAGAAGATTTTAAGGATCTTGGCCTTGTGTTTATGTTATAACTTGAGAAACAGATAAAGAATGAAAGCTCAAGTTCTCAAATCCAGGCTTAGCACTGCAACTGAATCATCATTTTCTGATTCATCCCCACTTACCTGTGCTTTCAGAGTGAAGGTGAGGAAGGTAAGACCTGAAACTGGAGAAAGAAAATTGAAAAATGAATCTGTACATCTAAACTATTAAAATGCCAAATCATTTCTAAGACAGAGCTCATGTATGATAAAACAGGTTTTTTCATATTTTGCCCAGAGAATACACACAATGGAGCTGCCCAGAGAAAATACGTAACTGAGCTTAGAACTTGCAGCTTGCTATTTTGGACCAGCTTAACCTGCCAAGTTGCAGGATAGATAAGGGAATGGAGGCAGCACAAGGATGATGTCTGTGTCAGCACAAAATGCAGTAAAACATTCCAGTCACAACATTTACTGTGTTCCCTTGATCTTTGGGATACATTATGAAAAAGTCCCAGGGAAAGGCTTTTAGTGACACAGACTATTTTCTTTCATTCTCATTTTGGCTTTCTCCCCTGCTCTTTTTAAAGAGGAAAAAAAATCATGTTTCGCAAGCTACAGTGATAGGGATTTTTTTGCTAGAGCTGTCAGTCCTGCCTACAATGACCTGACTCGTGTCAGTAGGGAAAAACAATCCCAAGACTAAATCAGTTTAACAGAAGAACATTTGTTACTCAAGGAGAAGTGGTCTAATTGAAAAGAATGTCAGTAAACAGCTCATCACTGAGGTCTCAGAGCCCAGAAAGCCAAGGTGTGGAAACACAACAAATCCAGTGAAGTCACACTTCGCAAAGAGCCCGAACAAGTATTTTATTTAAAATGTTTTTAGACTGCCTTTTACTTTTCTTTCATTCTCTGCTGATGATGAAGATGAAATGCACTTTTTGGCACTCTAGACGGCACCAATTAAACTTGATTTCTTGCTTGAGCTCGTCATAACTCCACTTGTCTCTCACTTCTAAGACTATTTTGTTTTGAGCTTTAAATTTCTGCTTTGTTTAGAGAGAAAATGTTGCTCCCACTCAAACAGCCTAACTTGCAACTCACGAAAATACACACACAGTTCCCAAGCGCTGCCAAATAGTTAATTTGTGCAACATTTGTATTTTATCCTTATGAAAAGTTAGGATAATTCTATCTTTTTATCCTGTAAGCTTATGAAGGATGGATTGTCTCTTATTACTTGATTATACAGCACTTGACATAATAGTCTCTTGATTGTAATTGCATAGGCCGTGCATATTGCATTACCTGCCCAGCTTTACCAAATATCATGTTTTCTTATCCTTAGATTTTTTTTCCCTTTGGATGTGAAATCTAAAATTTCCTGTTCATAGCCCAGTCCCTGGGCTACAATACCTCACCGCACAGCTATGCATATCTCACACGTTGGATGAAGTTCAAATAGTCCCCTTCATTTCTCTAAGAACAAGAGTGAATATGGTGGACTTTCAGCTTTCTGAGGCCAGGTATGTTGTTTAAGTCTGAAAAATGGCAGTTAATCAGCTACATGCGTGTTCACCTCTCTTGCAGACCCACCTCAGCTAGAATGATTTTTTTTGACATGCATATGGCTGCCTACACCCCAAGAAACTCCGCCTGCCTCTAGACGCTCTTTGTGGAAACCGCTCCATCCCCTGTGATCCCGACCGTAGTTCTTCCAGTTCTCCAGGCTTAGCAGAAGAAGATGAAAGCCAGAGCTCCTCAGAGCCAAGGGGATCTCGCATTGACTTTTGACTGCCCTCCAGTATTTGCAGAAAGTCCATTACTGTGAGTCATCCCTTTCTCTTTCCAGTCCTTTCTCCTTACAAAGCCCTCCAACTGAAACAGAGCAAATGTCTCAGCATACAGTATTCAGAAATTACTACAGAGCAGCTGGGCTCTACCTCATGTTTCTACAGGCACTGACATTGCATGTATTGCCTTTCTTAACACTGTTCAGGTTATATTTATACTTGCTTGCAACCAAAGCTATTTATCAATCCACGCAAAAGATCTGTTCAAAAAAGGCTGTACCCTTGCCACAGACTACCTTAACATATCTGTACCTTCTTCCATTAGTGCCATCCACGCTAGCTAGACATCAATAGTTATGGATTGCTTTGAATCTTTTAATATTCTCCTGCTGAGTGGATAATGCTTCACACAACTGTTGAAAGAAATAAGTCTTCCTGGAAAAAAAAGGGAAAGCTTCAAAGAGGCAGGACTGTGCAGGGAGTTCATTGCACTGGTACAGCTATTAACGAGGCAACAAGGAAGCAGCCATCATCTGAGAAAGGCTTTCCAGAGGCACCCACTTCACTGCAGAGCACGCTTACCGTCTTCAGCAGGTGGCTAACTAGCAAGAGTCTAGAAGGAGCCTCATGAATGTAACATTGCTGACAGATGACAACAAGCAAAGTCTCTTTTTTCAGTAGCTCTTTCAGAGGCTGGTGACAGTCAGATTTTGGTCACATTTACATCAGTACAAATCTAGGATGACTCCTTTAAGGCTCTCGGTTGCTATACAGATGTTGTAGCATTAGTTGTACTCCACACATAAATATTTCCTCATTATATCAATCATAAACGTACCATGGGCTGTCCAGGCAAGTTTTGACATTTGTGGCATGCATAATGCAAGGGACTACACAGCTGTGAATACTGAAAAAAAACCCCAAAAACCCTTAAAAAAAAAAAGTAAAAAGTAAGGCAAGAGCACAAGAGGGAAAGAGGCATGTTTACATTTCATGTCTTGCGGTATAAAATCCTAGGCTAGAATTGTACAGTGACAAACAACAGAATGAAGTGAGACACATCAGAGAACGAGGGAGAAAGCAGCAGCCAAACCTGGGGACCTCCCAGACCCTCAGGATCCAGGGTACGGTTCGATTTACCATTATGATTGCTGAGCCTACTGCCTGTTGTCCAGGCAATAGAGCCTGGAAATCAGGAGAGAAGATCAGTTCTGAGTTTTCCCACAGGCTCACAGGGCAGACCTGAGAAAATCATCATGTCTCCTTGTACCGTAGCCCCACATCTGCAGAGCAGGCACCAGGGCAGCAGCTCCTTACAAATGTAGAACAAAGATGAAAAAATACATAGCGTAACTTGACTTACCTCTCAAAATTTTTCCTAATTAATGGTGGTGTCAGAATCAGGCTTCTCCCTCACTGTGCTGGCTGAATTAATCAATTTTTCTCTGCTCCAGCCCTATTCATGTCAGGCAGGAGTTACCCACTGCATTCAAATGTTAACATTCTGACATTCATCAGCATTTTCTCTCCTCTCTGGGCACTAGTGAAAGTTCTCATGACATAGTTTATTTACAGTACATTCAATTCATGCCTCTAGCCATCCTAGGGACATCCCACACACCAAATCTTATAAAGGTTTTAGGGCTCATTTTAAACCTACTGATGACACACAGACTGTGCTATCGGGTTGTGGAGTGTCACATTTAATTTCCTTACACATCTGAATCACATTAGAAATATTCAGGAATTTAGACAAATTAGAATATAAACTGCAGATAAACTACCCATCTTGATCCTTGTCGGCATAACCCCCACCCCCAGCAGCTACAGCAACCTGCTCTAAATTCTATGTAACAAATGAATTTCCCTTTGACTGCTGTATTATATTGTTTGCCTAGAAAAATAGCAGAGGTTTTTGCTGGGCCTCTCATTTATCTTTGCATGAATACCCACATCCTGATTAGGAGGAAGATATTTTCTACCATAGAGCTTGCAAATGTGCATGTATTATTCCTGATACTTAAATTATGACAATTTCTTATTGTTAAAAACTTTCTGTTAATAATGTAGATGATTTTAAGCCCTACAGCAAGAGCATTTGATCTGAAACCTGAGAAGCAAATTGGCTGCATTATGAAAGCCAGATGTACATTTCTTACCCCAGCCACAGAAAAGACATTAAATGCAGGCCACAAATAAAAGCCTAATTTAAAGACAGAATATAAGTAGTATGCAAAACTGTACAATAACATTACAGCGAGAAACAAGCGTGTCGGTTAAGCAGTGTAATTCCTTGAAAGATGAGGAACTCATTCCCCTGAAACGCTCTCCTTGCAGAAGACACTCCTACCTGAGATGGTTGCCAGTTGCAGTGGCTCTTGTGCAGCCTACAGCAGGGATTTCATTATGTCAGGCTGACACCTGATGTGTTCAGCCTCCTGGAGTATGGGATCTACTGATTATATCCCTCTTCATCATAAAGGTGCAGGGTAACCTATTAGCTCTACTTCTTTTATTTATTGCACTAAAGTGTTCAAAACACTTCCTGAAAACTGTTCTACAATACAGAAGTGCATAGCAGTTTGCTTTCCTTCCCCAAGTACTAGGTTTCTTCTGTTTCCCAGCATTTCTGCAAAGGGACAGTTTTGTCACAGACTTAGATGGGCCAAAGATCAACCTCTCAGTTAAAGGTGTTGTAAGTAAATACCTCACTTGCATGCCTATGCTTTGGCACCCTGTAGACTACATGACTAGTGGGGACTGCCAATGGCAGCAGGACTTCTCTCTGCAAGTGCACATGAATATGTGCCGAACGTTTAGTCCAGGGCCTGCACATCCTTTGAAAACATCTGCTACCAAATCCTCCAAAACCCTGTAAGAGCAATTTCCAAAGTACAGCTTGAGAAATCCTATACAAATACAGCAGAGAGACTTTCATTTATAAACACCTTTGACCAGGCCGGTGGAGGCTGTTTCCCCTGGGTATTTCACAAGGGTATTTCAGCTGCCTGAGGATGCAGGGGACCACTGAGCACTCAAAGGTGTCAACCTTTCTGGAGCAAAAATCTTGTCCACTGCATCTTCCAGCCTCCTCTGGTTCCCCCTTCCCTCCGCAGGGCTTTGCACAACAGTGAGGAGCCATGCAAGAGCTGTCTGTTCCAGGGATGACACATTGCTCAGACAGGGCTGGGTCTCTGCTGTTAAGAGGTCACTGCTCTGGCACATAGCCTTCCAGCACGAGGGACGTGAAATTAAATCCTGCAGCTGGGGCTCTCCTAGGAAGTTACAGAGAGAAGTGGCAAGTGCATTACGCATTTTGTACCCTGGTGTCTTCTCCTGTGAAGTTGTCCTCTGCAAGCAGGACTTCAGGACCTCCTGTCTATAACCAATCTAATAAAAAGAATGTACACTTTACACCTTTACAGTGTGTTACAGGGAGAAAGCAGAAGAGGTTCAAGCCTATCATCTATGTTCTAGATGCATCAATAGGTCAAAGAGGTATTAAAGAAAAAACAAGCTTTAGCATCTCACTGATGCGTATGTCATACCACTAGAAATTGTTCCTAAGCAGCTGCTTGAATGACAGGCTGTTCTGAAGGCTAGTTTCTAGAAAACTAGGCACCACACCTAGATGAACAGAAAAGAATTTGTTTCATGTATGCGTTTTTCACAAATCATCATATTATTTGGCTGATGAAAGATGGCATTCGAAATAGAGAGATCAATGATGCTGCTGTTGTGTTGATCTGTACTTAACAACTTCCCAGCCACAGCTACTGCCACCACAATTTAGCATGTTCTCTACGGGCCAGATAAAACTGATGGCTGAAAGTCTTCCAACATCAGGTTTCTTTGTGGTTGTGCCCATGATGGGAAGGGTGCATTACAGGCATTGTCCTGAGGAACTGTAAAGGTCTGACAACCAGAGAAATAACAGAAGTAGAGGAAAAAAATAACAGCAAAACACGGGGCAATTTAAAACAATTCTTGAGATATGTGGCAGAAGTTATATCTAAAAGCAGAAAGAAGAGGTTTGTGTAGGAGCTTGTGAGGGTTAGACCTGTGCATTGACGTTGTGTGGAAGCCTTTATTGGAATTCCTGTTGAGTCATCTATGACTGACAGTGACTTCAGCACGGATGGGACTGTGCCCCGCATGAATGTAAAAATAAATCACCCAGATAATGTAGTAACACTTCAAATGTACTTAATCGTCATGAGTTTTTCTCACAGAGATTTAAAGTAGTACTTGCTCAAAAGGGAATGATTGCAGAATTTGAAATGTAAGCATTCAGAGAGCAAATTAATGTCTAATTATGAATGCTAAAAATAAAAACAGAGCTATTAATTTCAGGAGCAAATGATAAGCCCTTATGTTATGAAGAAAAATAACATCCCTCTAGAAAATATCTGAAGAGTCCATTGATATTTTTGCCATAATTTACTCAAATTACTGCCAAAATTTTCCTCTGACAAGTTCCCTTACAAAACTATTTTGTATTCCCTCATACAGTTGCCACCTTCCAAGAAGATCTCAGGTTCAGGAATAATTAATGCAAAACTAATGGGAATTTATTAAACTAGAGTTTGGTGGAAAGTTAAGTACAGATAGGCTTCCTAACTTGAATAAAAATGCTACCATCATCTCTCAGTGCAGACTGTGAAGAATATGATTTCCCTCAAAGGTCTCCCTTGACAGACACCTAAGTAAAATGCAGTTTAAAACACACTGTAAAGGTCAATATCCTCATTTTTTTTAGGAGTGCAGTCCCCAAGGGAATGTTTCAACATCCTTTAAAATATATGGAAAATGGGAGGATAGAGAAAAGGGGGAGGAAAGGAAGTCATCTCAGGGCTACCTGTTCCTGCAGCAACATAACGTGAACAGAAAAGCAATCTCTCCAGTGCCAAGGCCCAGACCCACCAAACAGTCACACTGCAGGAGGAAAGTAGGAGTTTTCATTTGGTGGAACACCAATTCCAAAGGCCACTTTGCATGTCAAGTATTTGTATAAGCACATCCAAATTCAAACACAAGATTTTTGTATTAAAGACCCATAAATATCGGCCAAAATGCAAGCATTTAAGCCAAGGACTGAGTTTTGCCCGGGTCCTGGTTACATTTTTATTTTGTAAAAAATGACACATTTTCTGTTATTGCAGTGGCATTTAGCTCATTTGCACCAAAGAGACCTTGCAACTTAATATAAGGAATTGGAAAAGAAAGAGGTGAAATTGCCGATTCCCTCAGAGAAACCTTGTCAGACTTCTCACTTGCAAACCTCCCTCTCTGAAGAGCATTCAAAATGCACCAAATAGCAAAGATCCCTGAAGGTGCATAATTAATTTTGTAGTTCGGCTAGTATGTTGAAAACCAAGGAAAACATTCTATACATCATTAATAAAAAGATTATTAAAAATTGCACTTCTGAAGTAGAGACTAGAGGTCCAAATGTAAATTATATTAGAAGCTAGAATCCCCAAAGCATTGTCTTTATTTTAATAATGGTACAACATCTCCACTGCCTTCTCCATAAAGCTCTCAAAATGCCAATTAGCCAAGGAAGTACACAGCTTCTCAGGTGAATTTTGCAATTCACCTGACATTGAAGCAGCCATGACCAGACTGCTATAGCAGTGCCAGGGTTTACTAGTTGAAAACTGAAGTGCTGCACGGTTGTCCTGCAAGCACAGCCACAAACTTAGGGCAAATTTATGTTGTCTTTTATGGCTAGGTGCAGTATGGGAAGAAGAAAAGCTCTCGGCTCTGGCTAGCATGGCAATACAGTCTGAGCAAGCAACAGTCGCTGCGAGGCAGACCATAGATCATAGATCATAGATCATAGATCATAGAATGCTTTGGGTTGGAAGGGACCTTGAGAGATCATCTAGCCCAGCCCCCCTGCAGTGAGCAGGGATTGAACCCGTGACGTTGGCATTCGATGAGCTAGAGGCTGTCACCAGTCTGCTGCAGCTCCACAGCTCTAGCGAGGTCACTGCAGGAGTGCGGCAAGGTTTGTCCATCTGAAAAGGACTGTGGAGTTACCCATTTCTGTAGTAGCTTGAGACTTTGACAAGAACGGAGGCTCTGCTCAGGTCGCTCCGCACTCCAGCCAGCCTGCTGCCGGGAGGCAGCGCTCAGCTGGCGTGGACTTTCCCAGCTTCACCAACTTCGGCTTGCACAGCCCCAGCCTGCTCAAGCTTCCCGAACAGCCACCCTCTCGCAAGGGCACAACAGGTCCTTCACTAGCAGACACTGCTTGTGAAATCTAAAGGTCTTCCCACAACTAGATCCTCCGGCTTCTTTCATTCATGTCTCATATCTGCCCTTAGTTTCACGGCTGGGCCTGTTCCCTTTCCCTGATGCAGCCATGCTGTGACACTTCTGTGAATAGTGCTAAGCTCTTCATATCTCCTCCTCATGGTCTGTAATGAGCCGCATCCATTCTTCTCTGCTCTTATCTCGCCTTTCTCTTCTCTTGTGCTATTTTTCACCTAACATTGCTACTCATCCTCCAAGCACATTCCCCCTTTTCCTTCTAATCTCCTACTTTTCTACAAAGCTTTCACAGATTGTGCTTCTTACTGCTTGCTGCCACCCTTCCCTCCCGCTCCATGTGTGCGTCTCTGAAGAATGTCATGCACATGCTTAATGTAAGTGCTACATAAAAGTATTGCAGAATTGACTCTTGGACTATAGGATTTTGGAGGCTTGGTATTAGTTTTTGTTTTATGGACTGTGATATACAAATGGCGCCTGATAAAAAAAAAAAGAGGTATTTCTGTATGTATTGAGATCTGTGCATACCTATGGAGAGTATGCAATGACTCAGATAACTTTTTACATTAGGGTGTGATCCACCTGAGTACTCACCAACAGCCATTTAGTTTCTGAGGCATTAAAAATTAGGAAAGAACCCAAACTGAACAGAGTTTGAGATTAGTGCCAGTGAACTGAACAGAACTGAATGCAATGTCTTTTTCCCTCACCAGTACTACAATCTCCTAGGAATTTTTTTTTTTTTTAAATCTCTCATGTTTGATGTTTGAGAAGAGTAAAGATCTGTAGATGAGTTTTTGGATATGATTAAGATTTCCATTCAATACTTTTTCCCAGATTCAGAGGACACATATCTGGTCAAAATATTATTTGTTTGAAGGTGCAATGAAGAAAAATTAGTCCATGTCATGTCTACAGTTCACAGATTGTATGTTTCATATTAATGGCACAATAAGCATTTTCATTTTTGTACTAAAAGCAGTACATGATTAGAAATGGTTTCTGCATTTCAAGTAATAGTATGTATTAAGACAAATAGGAAATATGTACAAATTAACCATCCAGACTAGCTGGGGCTAATGGATCTTTTATCTTTACTTATAAGAAATTATCTTTGGAAACAAGAAGAGTTTGCCTTAGCAAGGATAAACAAAGTAAGGAAAGGGAAGGAATCAGAATAACTCATTTGCTTTATAAGGTATGACATTCTTTACCTAATATTCAATTTAAATCATTTCCTATGCGCCATGAGGGAGAAGGGCTCTCGAATTTACTTGTATCACTTTGTGGGAAGGTAACAAAGGAGGTGGTTATGCAGTAAAACATGAAAAATAACATAGTTCATGGGTGAATATATATCTAAATGACACTCTGATGCAATTCATTGCTACTTGCTTATAAGAGAGTGGTAACAATCTGAACGCAAGAAAATTGCTTTCTCAAGGTAACCAGGTCTATACCAGGGATGGTACACTTACACAGAAGTTGTTACATAAATTGCTCTTCTAAGGACACACTTCAAACAATTTGTTAGTATAAATCTTACTCAGAACTAGGAATGATACCTGAGTTTTGTAGCCCTGCTGATGGAAATTGGAGACAAATGGATCTAGTTGAAGCCGTCTGGACGGTAAGTTCAGGCATTGTCAACCTTGGTGAACTTCAGCCTTCTCCAGAGTTCCTGCAAGAGCTTTGAGATTGATTTTAAGAGGCACTTATCCAAAATGGTGAAAATGTAATGAGAATTACCTTTGGATGAAGCTTTATCATTTCTGTGCAGTACCTAGGTGCTTTCTGGTAGGCTTCTAAATAAGCTTGTGTAGAAGGGTATGCAGAGACTGGGAAAGGGAGGTGAATAAGCTTAATTCTTTTAAAACCTCCACCTAAAACCAGCGAAGGGAGCCCTACTCCCACCTAGAGACCCACCATTCCCATTATAGACTAGGCTGCCCTGTCCCAACTCGGAGTCCTTCTGCACATGTAGCAGAATTCATTAAGCTCTGGGCAGGGGCCAGGTTGTCTTACTACCACTGTAAATCAAGTGCTTCTAAAATTGCTTTCTTTTCCCTTTATGAATTTAATTTCCTGCATTTCCACTCTTTGAAATGTGAAAACATCAGACGTATGACCACTCTGCACAGAGTGGTGAGTCATGAAGAGATAGGTGAGAGATTTATCAAAGAAAGGGGAAAGTGCCAAAGACTCTTTGAAACTCCTGAGGTTACATTGATGTTAGCAAGTAGTAAGGCCCAACAAGGGTAAATTTGTAGTTTGCCTTACTTCTGAAAATGCAGCATCTAACCTACATGCATTTTGGGGGGGAGAGGGGATACTCTGAATTATCTCCAGTCTAGTCTCACCAGCTGGGATATGTTAAATATGGTCTTATAATGTCCTCATTTAGGTTCATTTGAAAGAAGTGCAGTTTGTGCGCCCTGTGAACCAAAGCACTGTAATTGGCAATAATGGCGGAATTTTATTATTATTATTATTATTATTATTATTTTCCCAAAAAGTGCGCTCCTGACAAACTAAAACATTGATGTAGGTACACCTTGTAGGAGTGGCTATAATAGAAAGGACCTGCAAGACAGTAAAGCAGTAATCAAAGGTAGAAAGACAAATAGACAGAAGAGAGGCTAAGAAAGAGGGGAGAATCTCCAAAAGTAATAAGCCTCATTAAAACTGGAAAACAGAGAAAGGGAAGAACAGCATGCAAAGTGCTCTGGGAGTTGTGGCTACCTTTCTAACAACAGCTGGAATGAAAGCCTGAAAGCCACAAGTCAGAGCACAGCAAAATGAAATTTATTGAAAAGATTAATGTAGTGTAAGCATATAGACTACTATGCATTTAAATGCAGAGGACATGATGCTGAATCAAGGACATGAAAACTGAAAATTAGATGGTGAGGATGCAAGCAGTGGCTAGGAAGAGCTGGGATCAAGAGAACAAGGTGAAGGTTAGCCAAAGAAAACAGAGCAAATATTTTCAGTTTAATGCAGTCCAAACCGGGATTACAGGAAATTTGAGATCCCATGATTTTTTGATCTTCCTGTTTTGTTCTGTTCTGCCATAGTCTTGCAGCTTTACATTTGCGTGTCCCCTACAGAAAGAGTCATCCCATTATAATGCCATACCTTATTTTTGTGATTAGGCCTATAGTTGAAATATAGAGTGACTCACCAACGGTATTTCAGCTGAGTGAACACAATGATTCTAATAACTGTCTGCTAATTAGCAGGTTTTTGAGACAAAGACAGTTGAATAGCTTGCATCCTCTGACACCCCAAATTAATAATGCTCCAGTAGCAAATAATAAAGTGGTGGAGATTGGCATTATTACTTTTTGGTACAGTACAAAATAGATTAAAATGAATCTGGCTGGTTTATCTACACAGCCTAGACCATTTCAAAATGCTGAAGATGTCTGCCTTGGCTCTAATATGATGATGCCCTAGAGAGCTCTATATAAAGCTAGAAGAACTGCTCCTAAAGCAAGATTCAAAAATTTCTAGATTACAATTTTATGAATAAAATTAATTAACCAACAATTCATTACATTCTAAAAGCTTCATCTGACCATAATAATCCTTGTTTGCAGCCCAAACAGTATTTGGTAATTGCAGAATGATGGAGCAATGTGGATATTTTTTGATTACAGTTCATTACATAAGATTACAAGGAAGAATTTGTCTTTGAATCATAATGAAAACTTAATTGACACCACTATTCTAAAATATTTCCAAAGATTAAATTTCAGTCTGTGTCTTAATCAGTTTTATATTAGAAAGAGATTTTAACAAGATAATGCTGTGAACATAATTTCATTGCATTATAAAACCTTTGGCTGAATCTCATAAGTAATTAAAACTGCAGCCATCTTGGAAATCGGACACAAATGCAATTCTAATTTTAATATTATTTAAGGTTATACAATTTCAAGTTTCTTTTATTTTTCTCTACTACTTGTAATCAAATTTAAGCTTTTCCCTCCCCCCCCCCCCCCCCCTAAATAGTCTAAAATTTATACTTGCAATACAATTTCAAGAGGGATAAACGCCAGACACCAGAACCATACCTCAGGACGTAAGTGAAACTTAAGCAACAACATGGTAATATCACAAAATGCAGTTACTTTTCTACACGATATGTGCAATGATTCCCAAAGACTGCTCTCTCAGATCTTTCACTCTATGCAGAGGTGCTCTCAGCTGAGGGTAAATGTGCTGAGAGCTCATTCAGATATAGAGCGCTCTTCACGTGTCCTGGGGCCACATTCAATAAGGCATTTCTACCATGAGCTCACATTTCAGAGGTCTTTCTCAACACTGTATTCAATAAAATAACAGACAGATAATCTCTTGTGGAGATAAGAGGATGCATTGCACGACTACAGTGCTGCCCATCCTTCATATAGACACAATTGGTTGCCAAAAGCTTTAGAGTGGCAATAGCACATTTTGAACTAAAATACCTGGAGGGAAGGACACAGAGTCAGCCTCTTAGAAAATGCTGTGCAGTTGTGACTCAGCCTGTCCAGTGATAGGCAACTACTATGCACTTTCAGCTGAACTCCTTCTGACATTTATGAAGATCCCACAGCTTGAATTAGGGGTAACTCATCAAATCACTGAACCAGTTGCCATTTAAAGGGTCCAGCTGGCTTGTATGCTAGAGGCACAGTCAAGAGAAGTGCAAAATTCAGGCTCCCGTTGAACAGCTAATTGCCAAACAAGGAAGCAAGAAATTAAGAACAGTCTGGGGGAAAAAAAAAAAAAGTTATTTGTGCTACATTGCATGGTTCATTAAAATTTAATGCCCTGTGTTAAAACCCATCATAACTGTTGATAAGATGATTAAAACCACACAGCCACAATATCTTGGTCCAGACTTTAAACAATATAACTGTGGATCCACGGTCTTGGTACAGGCTTATTTCTTACTACAAGCTATAAGGAACACAAACTACAAACCAATAGAGTACATTTTGCTCATTACTTAACTAAAATCTGCCATTTGCAAGAGTGTTCTGAATTTTTTTCTCTGAAAAAGCTGTTTTAACTGAGTATGTGAAAAATGGATAAAAAAACCTTGAATTTGTGCCAATAAGAAAAAATCAGAATAATAAAAAGATGCTACCGAGGAAAAGTTACTATTATACATGATTTCTGGATTCCATGACAGAGATAATATACTTAACATAATTATTCTGTGTATGCTAAAATACCTTTATAGACTAATCAGACCAAACACATGCCAAGCTCATAGCACTCACTGCAAGGTAGCATATATTTATATGGAGTCAAGGTTGGGAATACATATGGTTTATGTGATTCATAGACATATTTTTTTTTCAGTGATACATATATGTATACACACACACATGTATAAAATGGATAATAATTTTTAGAACCAAACAATGCAAGTGTAGGGAATGCAAATTTAAAATACATTTACAAGCAATCTATACATATGTAAATACACAGTTATAGCCTAATGAATTTTCTATTTGCTGCAGAATAGCCAAGCTCCTGTCTGAATGTCAAAGAACATCCCCTGCACTGAACAGCATGATGACAATTTTCTGTGTCTAAGTGACATCAAGAAGTATGGAGAAATGCATGTGTGTTCACAATAAATTAGGGTAGCACATTAATTGGCTTCCCCCCTAGGTATCAATTCCATGATAGTCTTGTCAAGAATAACAGGAGTAAAATAGTGAAATACAGATACCATGTATTAAAAAAAAGTTTATTTTTTTCATCAAAAATATTTACACACAGTTTTGCTTTGTTTATGTACAGTCATAAATGTAAGTTTAAAATTCAAGTTTAAACATCACAATTTCAAGAACACAAATTTATTGATTTCAAAATTAGCTTCAAGTTATCTGGCACACCTTTCCCTGGAACTCTCAGAAGGCATTTTACAGTAAGTTCAGCTGGTAACAGCTACCCATTTCCAAAAGAAGCAGTCCCACCTGCCCTGCGATCTTCCCCCTTGTGCACAGAAGCTGTTTTGCCTTGAACTACACTATTGTCTAACCCTTCAGTGACCAGGTCAGGGAGCTGAACTAGTGAAAACTAGTTTAAACTAGTGAAAAAAAATCCCAGGAAGATAAAATAGGCATTAATTGATCTGAGCATCATCCTCTGTTAATTATGTCGTCACCAACTTTTGCTGAGGACGAGAGGAAACAGCCTCAAGTTGCGCTAGGGAAGGTTTAGATTGGATGCTAGGAAAAATTTCTTCACCAAAAGGGTTGTCAAGCACTGGAACAGGCTGCCCAGGAAGTAAATACCCTGGAGGTATTTAAAAGATGTGTAGACGTGGCACTTAGGGACATGGTTTAGTGGTGGACTTGGCAGTGTTAGGTTTACAGTTGGGCTTGATGATCTTAAAGGTCTTTTCCAACCTAAATGATTCTCTGATTCTATGATAAAACCTGGTTTAAGAAAGCTGCATTGAAAAGCTACATAAAAAGAGCAATAATTTTCTTAAGTTTAACTACTCAAACCAGGGTGGGGCTAGATGAGCACCAGAAGATTGACACAAAAGGGACAGAATTTTGTCACCAGGGCCAAGGGAGAGAGTAATATTACTTCTTTGCCCAGCAGCTAACCACAAGACCATCTTAACTGCATTATGAAAGCATACACTTAGAGGTCATGGAAGAAAAGACAACAGTCTCTCCTGCTTACAACACATCACAACAAAACTTCACATTGCATACCATGGTTTATTTCCTATGCCTTTGACAGGCTAAGAGGAGACATCCTGAAAAGTAACTCTGCTTGTTATTGCCAGATCTTGATTTCTCCAGACCAATCACATGTTGCAAGGAGCGATGGCAAGACTGGGTGAAATATTGCACTTGCACAAGCTTCTTTATGTGCAGACAAAGTGCGAATAATCCTAGCAGTATGATAGTTGTAGAAAAACACTTTGCCATCTGAACTTCCTGTCACCAAAAGTGTTCCATCTGGAGAAAATTCACAGCCCACTGCAAATCCTTCCACCTGTGAAAATCAATAACAGTGTAACTATTGATGCTGATTAGAAAAGTTCTTTGTGATATACTGAAAATGAATATAGTATGAAAAAAGAATTGTATCTTTAAATAAAGATATACTAAGGACTTCTCCAGGTGTTTATTAAGACACAGCTATAACACAAACTTATTTAATCAAGCTATTAAGTATTCATCAAGTCTTCTAATAACTGTTTTCTTCAGAGTGCATATGATCCAAAATAGATTGGCACATGGGAAAGCAAATGAAGCCAATTAATATCTATCACTGATTTATAATCAAACACTATTAGCAGACATATTAAAAAGCACAGGTACTTTGCTATCTATCTTTGTTCTAGACTGGGATACTAAGTTCCTGGTGAAGAAGGATACCTTATGTCCTTCGTATCTTTTCTTTTTGTTGATTCGGTAAGGTCGCTGGGCAGAAAACAAAGCCATGTAGTTCCCGTTTGTCTGAGCAACAAACATAGACTCTTTTGGGTGCAGAGTCAGACTTGGGCAAGTGTAACGCTCCTGAAAATAATTTTAAAGAAAGTTTTGTCGTATGAAACAAAAGATTTGTTCAAACGATTCAGGTTATCTTTTGACATATTTGAAAGACCATGAAAGGCAAGGTATACATAAGTCATCTCCATAGTATACATTATACAAAGATGCTTAGTTCATTACAATCCACTGAAAGTCTTACACCAAGACAAATATTAAATCAAATCTCTACCCCAACTTCCTAGATACTGACCAAAATACCATCTCCCTCTGAACGATAATTATACTGCAGAACAGGTGCAGAAAGGTAACTCCAACCTGATTGTACTCAATCACCCTCCTCCTGCCCAAGGAAAACTGAAGTTTGAATGTGAAAGTGAATCCTCTTCTCCCATATCCCTTCCTCCATAGCCATACTGTGCCTTCCATGCTCCTTTGTACAGTTCTCAGATCCTCCATCCTCTCAGTTCTGGCCACACTGACAGGAACAGAAATCATCCCATTTAAACAGACCCCTTTCCCCACCCCACTCATAAAAAAAGAAAAAAGAAAAAAAAAGGGATCATTAGTAGCCTAGTAAGTCAGAAGTTCCTTATGACAGTGATTCTTCATGTAGACTGCTGCTGGCTGTAAATTCATAAATAGCTGCAAAAATTAATAACACTTGGCTTTACTGTAGTGTTCCTATTTAAGACTGAATTAAGACTACTTTCAAAACTCTGCTTGGTGACTGCATCAGAAATCAACTGTTCTCGCAAGGTTTCCACCAGGTCCAAACCTCTTCTAGTTTCAGCCTAACCTAAAGGCACAGTGCTGAATTTTGATGCCATGAATTCGAATTAAGAGAGCTTTGGCTGTAGGATGCATCTGCATGTGAAGGACACCAGGCTGACAGTGACCACTGGACACCATGGGCTATGTGGTAGACTGGGAAGAACATCCCGACTGGTTGTGTTGTGTGGTTCGGAAGTGATGAACTGGGAAGGAAGTTCTGGATGTTGTAAAGGTATTGGGCACAGAAACCAAAACAGGGTTAGGCAGTGTGCCTGGTTAGGAGAGTGCTCCTTGGCAGAGCACTGCATGCTTCTGGGGTGAAACTGGGTCTAACAGTAAGGGTTCAGAAAGCACAATGCAATCTGCAGGAGCACTGTGCTGTTATGCTGGGTATACTGTAGTAATGGGTTATTTTAGAGCTCTTAACTATTCCTTTGTTAAGGCAGACAAGCAATAGATCAAGTCCTGTTGGGATGTAATCTGTTTGGAGAACTCAGGGGTTCTCTCCCACCTTGAAGGGTTCAAAGGTGAAATTCAGAAAAGTGAAAGAGAGTTTCCAAAATCGCCACCAAGTTTTGTTTATTCACAGTGCAGAAAAGGGGGAAAACAGTCCATTTCAGAGATGCTGTAGTTATGAGAAGGTAGGCTGTCTGGGGTTTTTTCTTGGTTTGTTTGGCAGGGGATAAGGAGGAAAAAGTTATTTGTTTTTTACTCCTTGATACTGAACCTGACTGGTCTGTACTTTATATATTCACAGCTTTGGGTTTTTTTCCTATTGCCTATCCAAGACGTTGATAGATCCAATATTGGACAAAGACATAACTGTGGAAATTAAACATGAAACAATCCCATTAGATCATCAACTACATGTCCTTGTCAGTAGAGAACTGTTCATTTCCGCCAAAAAGGATCTATATACAATCCGATCATATTATATTACATAGGATATTAGACCTGGGTTTTCAAAAAAGACCCAGGGAGTTGGAATTATCTATTAACTTCCTTGGTAATCTCCTTTGAAGCTGTCAGCCTTTCTAGACAATTTAGTCCATTAAATATCTTGCCTGGCTAGATTACTGAAAGAAATACTGCACCTGCACTGATAAAAGTAAATTTTGCCTCTGTGATTATGCTGTACTAGACTTCTATATGCATGTATCAGGTTGCTATTACTATGCAAATATTAAACTCAATTTGTCAATAGCCCTTATTGCAGCTGATGAAAAATGTATGAAAAACTGTGGGAAAAGAAATGTGGCAGTATAGCAACTGCTGCCATGCACCACTGGCAAGTTAGAATGACACTGCAGTGGCCTTGCCTAAATATAGCTTAGATGTCAGTGAATGAGCACTGAAATGTAAATATTTTTAACACAAGGAGACCTATCAGTCTTCAAGGTCATTTTTTAAGAATAAGTGTTTTTAAAATATAAAATAAAGTGAGCCCTCAACTTACATTAAGAGCATTTTATACATCACACAAGGGTCTTACAGAAAATCAAAAGCTTTTTTTTACAACACTGACAAGCATGAAATAATAAATCATGTCCCAAACAATGCTAGTTGTTAATCTTACATGAAAAATTTGATTGGAGATTTTTGCAGCACTTTGGAAGTCCCATGCAATAATGGTACGATCAGCTGAGTCCCGGCTTACTGCATCTGTGCTTGTAAGAAATTCTCTTCCTTCAGGGAGAAAGAGTACATCCAATGTCTGTTGTACTGCAGCTTTGTACACTCTTAACACCTAATGGATAAAAAAGTTTGTTATTTTTTGACAGATTAGAAGAACATGATAACCTATGTTTTCTCTCTTTGTATTAATAAATATGTCCAACAAATTATATATTATTTTTAAATGTGAAAAAGTAACTAATTTTTAAATATACAAGTACAAGTGTATTCAATAGCTTGTTAATGTATGTAAAGAGTCCACACACAGGAAAATTAAAGGAGATAAAAGAAAGCATCAGTTTGTACAGTTTATATATTATATTTATATATACGTAAGATTCTGTTATAATTTCCCAAGGAATTAGAGTTAGATCCAGAAAGAGCTTTAGACAACACAATGTTGTGGAGCTGGGTCTACACAAACTCCCTTCTATTTTATGAATTCTTCTAGACTCCCTAGAAAAGGCAAGGGAATCTTTGGCAGCAGGCTGGCCAACTTGGTGAGGTGGGCTTTAAACTGAAGGACTCAGGGGGTGGGGTCCAAAGTGGCAATGCTGCGCCACTGCAACCAACTGGGGAATATGCCAGGCTGACCAGAGCAGCAACAAATGTTCCTTAGCTGCCTCCCAGATGAGAAGCAGAAGACCAGCCACCTCAAGTGTATGTATACGAATGCATGCAGCCTGGGGAACAAACAGGAGGAACTGAAGCTCCACGCCCAGTCAGAAAGTTATGATATCATAGGAATAACTGAAACATGGTGGGACAACTCATATGACTGAAGGATCACAATGTATGGCTATAGGCTGTTTCGTAAAGACAGGAAGGGAAGAAAAGGAGGAGGAGTAGTTGGGCTCTATGTTAAGGAGAATCCTGAATGTATAGAAGTCAGCTACGGTGGTTGTGGAAACCCTATTGAATGCCTCTGGGTCAATATCAGAGGGGTCATCTCCAAGGCGTATCTTACAGTAGGCATCTGCTACCAACCTCCAAACCAAAATGATAATGCAAACAAGGCAATATTTGGGTCACTTAAGTAAGCTTTGGGTCAACAGAACCTAGTTCTTATGGGTTACTTCAACTACCCAGGTATTTGTGGGAAGAACGATACAGCAGTTCACGTCATCCATCAAGTTCCTGGAATGCGTAGAGGACTGCTACTTCGTACAAATGTTAGATGTGCCAACCAGGTATTAGGCACTGCTGGACTTGCTACTCACAAACCAAGAAAACCTGCTCTGTAATATCTCAGTTAGTGATAGCTTTGGCTGCAGTGATCACAATATTGTGGATTTTGGGATCCTGTTGAGCACGCTGAAGATCAGTACTAAGACAAAGGCTCAGAGCTCAGTTGAGAGGCATTCCGTGGGAAGCTTCCATGGAGGATAAAGAAGCTAGCAAGTGTTGAGAGTTTTTCAAGAATGCTCTCCCGGAAGCACAAAACCAGTTCAACCCCTTTAAAGGTAAGGGAAGTAGGTGGAGCAGGAGACCCCCTTGGCTTAACTGTGAGCTTCTGAGTCTGCTCAAAACCAGAAGAGAAGTGTACCAGAGATGGAAGAGTGGACAAATACACATTGAGAACTACCAGGGTATTGCCAGGGCATGCAGAGATGCAGTTAAAAAACCAAAAGCTCAGCTCGAATTGAAATTGGCCAGAGATGGCAAAAACTACAAGAAAGGGTTCTTCAGGTATGTAAACAACAAGCAGAAACAAAAGGAAAATATTGGCCCACTGTTAAACAGGAGAGGTGAATTAGTCACCAACAGCGCTGAAATGGCAGAGGTTCCCAGCACTTTCTTCACCTCTGTCTTTACCAGCTCTGCTGGGCCCCAGGCCTTGGGAACAAAAATCCAGGTTGATGCAAACACAGACCCACTGTCAGTGAAGAAAGAGTCGGTATATGAACTATTACAGGAGCTTGACCCCTACAAATCGATGGGCCCTGACAATATCCACCCAAGGGTGTTAAGAGAGCTGTCTGACATCATTGCAAGTCTGCTCTCCATAATCTTTGAGAAGTCATGGAGATTGGGGTACATTCTGGAAGACTGGAAGAAGGCCAATGTCACTCCCATCTACAAGAAGGGCTTAAAGAAGGATCCAGGAAATTATAGGCCCACCAGTCTTACTTCAGTCCCTGGGGAAGTTATGGAGTGAATCCTCCTGGAGGCTAGCACAAGTCAAATGAAGCACATGATTGAGAACACCCAGCACGGATTCACCAAAGGCAAATGATGCTTGACAAACCTGATCACCTTCGACAACAAAGTAACCTGCTCGGTTGATGTGGTGTAAGTGGTGGACACTGTCTACCTGGATTTTTCCAAGGCTTTTGATATGGTTTCCCACAGCCTCCTCCTTGAGAAACTGATGCGTTATGGTCTAGACAAGTGGTCCATGCAGTGGGTGGAGAACTAGCTGACAGGCTGTACCCAGAGGGTGGTGGTAAATAGCTCCTTTTCAAACTGGCAACTTGTCACAAGTGGGGTCTCCCAGGGATCGATATTGGGCCCAACACTATTCAATATCCTCATAAGTGATCAGGATGATTGGATCAAGTGTACCCTGATGAAGTTTGCTGATGATACCAAACTGAGTGGGGAAGCAGACACTTTGGAAGGGAGAGCCACCTTGCAGAAAGACCTGGATAGGCTGGAAGAGTGAGCTAACAAGAACCTTAAAAAGTTCAACGAAGACAAATGTAAGGTCTTGTACCTGGGAAAACATAATCCAGGAGTGCAGCATAGGCTGGGATCTTCCTGGCTGGGGAACAGCTCTGTGGAAAAGGGAACTGGGAGTCCTGGTGGACAACAAGCTCAGTGTGAGTGAACGGTGTACTGCTGTGGCAAAGAAAGCCCACATGATGCTGGGTTGCATCGACACAGGCATCACCAGCAGAGATAAAGAAGTCATTATCCCACTCTACTCATTGCTTGTCAGGCCACACCTGGGATATTACATTCAGTTTTGGTCCCTGCTGTACAAAAAAAAGTTGTGGACAGGCTGGAGAGGGTCCAGAGAAGGGCCACAAAGATGATCAAAGGACTAGGAAGCCTGCCATATGAGAAAAGGGTGAGAGAACTGGGTTTGTTCAGCCTTGAGAAAAGAAGGCTTAGGGGAGAGCTTATCAGCATGTTCCAGTATTTAAAGGGTGGCTACAAAGAAGATGGAGACTCCCTTTTTACAAGGAGTCACATGGAAAAGATGAGGGGTAACGGGTACAAGTTACTCCTGGGGAGATTACAATTGGACACAAGAGGAAATTTTTCATAACAAGAACAATCAGCCACTGGAATAATCTCAGGGAAGTGGTGGATTCCCCGACACTGGACACTTTTAAGATTTGGCTGGACAGGGTGCTCGGCCATCTTGTCTAGACTGTGCTTTTGCCATGAAAGGTTGGACCAGATGATCCTTGAGGTCCCTTCCAACCTGGTATTCTATGATTCTATGACTGAACTCAGAGCACTCTGATGATCAGTCTGAGGATCTCTCCTGCCTCCTTCCTTCCAGGAAACTTCAGAAGTGTAAGTTTTTGGTCTTTTTGTTCTCAAAATCTTCAGCTAGTTATAGAGCCAGGGTAAGGAAAGTAATTAGGTTAGCGGGGATTTGGGACTTACAGTAATGAAAAGGACATGGCAGGAAGTGAATATTCTTGTTGATCATTCCGGACTTAATTATAAATCACTGTTTATGACTGGGGATGAGTACATTTCATGATTCAGGCTCTCTCAGTCCCACGCTGCTGTGTGTCATTGCTTAACTTGCAAGTGGTGAGACCCTGGTGTCAGGACTGTACGGCAAGGGAGCAAAGCTTGCATGCTCAGTCAGAAACTGCCTATGAGGCCAATATGGACAAGCTCAGCAGAAGCGTACACCATTCACCCTGCAAAAGATACCTCAATGCCATTAAGGACTTGGTCTGAGACCCTCTTCTGAAAAAAGAAACCCAAGCAGAGTTTGCTCTTTTAAAGTGCTGCCAGTGAGGGAGGGACAGAGGTGACAGTAGCACTGCTGTCAAACAGTTCAGTGCTTTAAGAACTCAGCCAGGATCGTGCCTTGGTCTACAGGGATTCAATCCCACACCTCCCACCTCATCTGCCTACCGACTATCCTAGCAAGAGGCAGTCTCTGCTGCTTCTGCTGAAGTAGAGGCTTTTTCTGTCACTGCTGAAAATGCAGGGCAGCAGGGAAAGAAAGAGTCATCAATACTTCAAAGCACATCTGGGCTCAAGATTAAATAATGTGGCTCATCCACTAGTTCCCATCACATAATTAATGCATATGAACAATCTCTAAAGAAATTTGTGATGTAAAAGGAAATACCAAAGTTCCCAAATCTTCTTCCCAAATTAAAAACACCAGAGCTCCCAAATCTAGATCCTCTTTCAGGACTTATACCAAAGTGGGTTGGATCCATGCAGAAATGGGTCCTCAGCCACAGGACTCTGAGTATTTTAACAGTCTGTGAGTTGGATCTTAAAAAGTAAGAGAGATTTTGAACTATTCTAAGGAATGTATGAACAATTTGAATTTCCTTTCTTTCCACCTTTCTTGATGAAATTCTGCATCTATGTTGTCTACTTTGAGTTTTGCAAATCAATACTTTTGCTTTCTTTTTCTCTGATTTGCCTCCAGTAAAGAGAAACTTCAAGGCAAGTCACCAGATCAAAGCAATCCATCTCTCTGAATATGGTGATCCTTAAAACTAGGACACTGGAAGACTCCTAGTTATTAATATCTAAATCTCTCTCTGTCCAAGATAGCTAAAACATAGGAGCCTGCACTTCTAATAGGTTGTTCAGAGGTTAGTCCTTCTTCTAATGTCACTAGAAAAATGAACAGAGCAGAGAGAGTGCTTCTAGTGTTATACTGAAATCGTTCCCAACTTTGTGAGGCATTTTAGTACCTACCTTATACCCCTAACATAGCACATAACTACTAACTTCAGGGCCCAGACCTTCCACAGATACTATAAGCACATATATTTAAAAAAAATAATTTTCAGGTGTTGCAGTGAAATATTCTGGATTATACCTCTGTTTTATACTTTAACCAATAAAAGAAAAATCATTTCAAATATCAAACATGAGAACTTCTTGATTTCTTGCCTCAAGCTCAAAAGTCTGTGACTGTTTAGAAATTTTCAGAACTAGCTGATCCTGCTTTAGGGTAGCGATATACTAGATGATGTCCTGAGGTTCCTTCCAGCTCTGCTTCCTGTGATCTCGGCATGTAGGATGGCAGCAGCAGCTGCTCCAATTGCTTTTCACAGGCTCTGCGAAATGTACGGTTTAGAAATGCGATGTTTGCATTCAGTGAAGAACCTCAGTCATGTAAGCACCCTACACACCCTGTAATAACATCAACAAGATGTAAACCTGCAGACTCAAAAAACTGGCGCACTTTCCAGCAGTCTGCCTGCATTTTTAAGATAGTGAATATACAAATGTGTTACTTGCTCTCGTCAGATTTTTCAGCCTAGGAATCTGCATAATATACAAAGCAATTAAACTTTGTAAAGCCAAAAGTGATATTTGCATATTTATAGCCTCCACTTTCTCTGTGGAGAAATCACCACACATAGCTATTTCTTCACAGAGTTATAAAAGGAAGTCCATAGTTCATTAGTAAAGTAGAAAATTAAGCTATTTTGTAGAAGCAAAAAAGAAAAAAAAAAAACCCAAACTAAAAAATAACCCCACAAAATGTAATAGCTGCCTGGAATGAAAAATGGAAAAACATACAGAAACCTGACAGCTGTAGGAACTGCAGGAGAACTGAAATAAAGTTGGAGTGAGAGGAGGGGACACAAAAGGCTCTACCACCCTGACAGACTGAAGGAGGCAGCTACTTAGCAGCAGGCACCTTCACAGAAATGACAAGTCCCAACCGGAGAGTCAGCAAGATCAGAGCATAGAGCTGCATAAATGTGTAGGAACAGGGACAGGGAGGCAGAAACAAAGGCCAGTTGGTGCTGGGAAATTAAGAAGAACAATATAGAACAATATATGATAATAAAGTCCCACCCGGTGCTTCACAGTAGTGATTCTTTAATATTTTCTTATTTTAAAGATGAAAAATTCAGACATACTGTCTGGGTCTTCATCTTCTAAAAAAAACCTTCTCAAATGTATGTAGGTACATATCCATACATACACTGTGTCTAGCACTGTTAAGGGGTTAGGGTTTAGGTTTGGGACTTGTTTTTAACAGTTTTTGGAGCAACAGACAACTCTCAGTAAGGAAAAAGAAGAGATTGTGAATTTGGTAATGTGTACATACTTCTAATTTTTGCTGAAATCCTGTTGGGCTCTTACATAAACTGTGACTATCAACTTAAATATTTACACTGCTAATCATTAAATATATTTGCCTTTCTGTTATTTAATAGGATATCTAACCAAATTACCTGTGTATCTTAGGACAGGAAACTGTCTTTATAAAAATTAGTACAAAAGACTATCTTTTTCTATATGTTTGATACACACCTCCGAAAAACTATGGTGTTTAATCTTCAAACCACATAGTAAGAACTGACTCAGAGAACAATAAATTAACACTTTGAATAGCAGCTGGGAACTTGATGTACATATAATTTAAATTCCCCCATAAAGATAGCTTTCAAAAATAACTAATTGCAACACCCCTGCTCAGAAAAGTACTCGTAATTAAACCTGCTTTGTTCTACCTTAGACAACTAATTCATGACATGCCTGAGGAACTTGCTTGGGGAAAGCACCAGTTTCCCTACCCTGCTGGCTTTAGTTTGTTAATAACAGCTTTTGCTCTTTTTCTATTTGCAGATTTATCACCCATAAGCACTGGAAAACCACAGTCCACTTCTTCAATCTAAGCATTTTCTGGACATAAAAGAAATCATTTCAAAGGAAGGTCTAATAGTTTCTGGTGTCAACACAATCCAACAAGGCTAAGAGTTCATGGCTGCAGGCATTATACAAGAAAGGTAATTTAAGCAAATTAAATCAGTTTCAAACCGATTCTTATGGTCATTTGAAAAGCATGCTGTGACGCTGAATTCAAGGTATATATTTCAGATGGGTGTTCTATAATACTTCTCTGCATAAAGCACATGCAATGCCTGGGATTTTGTTTGTCAAGAAAGCTCAAGGCCTCCACACAAGCAATTCAGAAGCTGCTGCTCGCCCCAGCTCTGTGCCGGTCACCTGTAAACTATGTGCACTGCACTCTCCTAAAATCCCCTCATGCTTTATGCAAGTCATGAGAAAGAAACGTGCTTTTATAGTCATTGCCCTGAGCATCAGGAGATGAGGTCTCAAAACAAATCTAATAGGACTATAGGCAATCTGGATGGTCATGGAAAAAACTCTTAATCGGTCAGTGCCATGGCTTCCAACCTGTAAAAATGGCCATATTTTTTCTTCCACTTCTTGTCCTACCTTTTTAGATTGAGTGCTTTGGCATGAAACTGCCTTTTCCTACTGGCATGTTGGGTAATTAATGCAATGGGGGGCTGATTTAAGTTTCCTCTGTGAAACAGTACTACAGCATTACTAGTAATAAAAAGTGCATTTTAACTTAAAAGAAAGCTTATTTTGCACAAAACAGAAGCTTTTTCATCTACTGGAGTGCAAGCCATTCATGTGGAGCTATTCTAGAGTGTAAGGTGTTGAGGCAGATGACCACTATTTGCTTTTTAGCTACACATTCACAACAAAACCACAACCACATGACAAATCCAATTTATGTCTCTGATCTCCATCTGAAAACTATAATGGCAATTTTAATCAAAACACATGACAATATCATGGACAAGAAGATCAAGCATGCTACAGTCTTATGTTCTTTTAAAGTCTTTTAACATAAGACTGTTGTATTTCTCTTTATGTAATTGAAAAAAATTATTTTGCTGTTTTATTTAGTTTTTTCCTGTTTGTAACTGCTCTGTTTTCAGACACAGCTCAAGATTATCAAGGGGTCTTGAGAATAATTAAAAGGAAAGGGAGACTGATTAAAATGAAGAAGTGGTTGAGCTTAATCTGGTATTGATCTATAAGACTTTAGGTATGAACAGTGTACACTGGCCTTTTTTAAATCTCTTTCAGATTGCTTGAGAAGGCACAAGAATCTTGTGATGGAAAGTGTCAACTATTTATTAGAAAAAAAAAATATTTTCCCATCAGAGTTTTTAAATAAAATTATCTCCCCATCTCAAATAGGATAAGAAGTAAAATCTGTATATAGGAAACAGACAAGGAACATCTGAGATACAGAATGGCTTTTCTATGAGGAGCAATAATCAAAGACTTTTCAATACAAAAATGAGATGACAGAGGGGAATTTGAAAGAATTGGAAATAAAGTCTGAGGAGCATGGAGAAGGTGAATGGTTTCTTCCATCATAAGAATTTAGACTCCAAACTAGCAGAAGGCAGCTTCAAAACACACAGAACGAGATGCTGCTTCGCACAATACATATTTAAGCTAAATTACCTGTTACAGGATGTTGCAGATGTAAAAAAATCAAGAACAACCAATTCCACAGCGTGAAAACTCAGAGAGCGCCATGAAAGACACAGATCATAGAATCATAGAATCGTTTAGGTTGGAAAAGACCTTTAGGATCATCCAGTCCAACCATTAACCTAACACTACCAAGTCCACCACTAAAGCAATTAAGGGGAGAGTAGCAATTTTGTGTTTCCTGGCTTGGTGGCAGGATTATTTTTAATGAAAGTAAAAACTAGGAATCATTAAGATTGGAAAGGATCTCTAAGATCATCAGTCCAACCGTCAACCCAACACCACCATGCCCACTAAACCATGTCCCAAAGTGCCACGTCTACCCGTTTTTTGAACATTTCCAGGGATGGTGACTCTACCACCTCTCCAGGCAGCCTGTTCCAATGCTTGATGACCCTTCCCGTGAGCAAATTTTTCCGAATATCCAATCTAAACCTCCCCTGATGCAGCTTGAGCCCATTTCCTCTCATCCTATTGCTAACTACTTGGGAGCAGAGACCAACACCCACCTCACTACAACCTCCTTTCAGGTACTTGTAGAGAGCGATAAGGTCTCCCCTCAGCCTTCTCTTCTCTAGGCTAAACAATCCCAGTGCCCTGAGCTGCTCCTCACAAGACCTGTGCTCTAGACCCTTCACCAGCTTTGCTGCCCTTCTCTAGACATGCTCCAGCACCTCAGGAAGTCCCCAAACTGTAAGTTAGAAAGGCCTGGGCAACCATTGCTGGGAATTGGGATAAAGAAGTTTGCTGTGCTTTCATATTCTTGTTTTTTAAAAGCATACTGGTTGCTGCTGGAAATGGAAAATTTGTCTAGAAATGGGCTGAAACCAGAATGGCTATTCCCCAACAGCTTCTCACTTGAATAGCCACGCTCCAGAAAGAGGCATGTTCTGTTCCTGGCCCATTTCAGTCTCTCCAGAAGCAGTTGCTCCAGGAGCGATTGTATGCACAGACAGGTCTATGATTCTCATCTGCAATACCACTGTATGAGGTTTCCAAAAAAACACGGCAGGACTGCTCATGTATGTGGTACAGCCATATAAAATGTGCCTTCACACTCAGAAAGTACCCCTGAATATTACCATTTAAAACCAAATGCCATCATGCAAGTACAAATGTACCCCCACCATATTTTCTTGAACCTTTTGTCCATAGATTCAGTAAGGATTGTTCTGACTGTGAGAAGAATAACTTTAGTTTTCTAAAGCACTGAATAAATCATCTTATTTTAATTACATTGTTCTTCCTAATACCACCAGTACATGACAATATATTGGCTGTTTCTATAGAAACCAGAAGTGCAAGTAGCTCCACCAATTTCTACAGCCTTTTTTCATATTTATATGCTATCCAGAGACAAATTCATTAAGTCTCCTAAATACATGCTACTTAAAATAACTGCATCTCATCTGAAAGAAATTGCAATAGAATGTTTCCAAGGAAACAAATACACTGCACTTGCACTCTACATTTATTAATTTTTTTAACTGTGCTTTAATGAATTAGGTTTCTTTCTTTATAAACTCAAGTATGGAGAAATAGCTCAACGATATAAAGAACATCTCTCTTATTTTTTCTTTTTAAGCATAAAGCTATCGAGGATAGTTACAGTTTTGTAGCTAAACAATGTTCAATCCAGAGTAATAAACCAAGATGGAGAAAAAAAAAACCCATTGTCACTCTGCCTTGGCCTCTCTTAATAATAAAAATTCTGCAGTGCATTTGTAGACTAATTTTAAAAGCTCAAAATAACGACTTCCCCCATTTTTCTAGTTAATTTGTTCTATAGCGTATTAGACCTCAATTTCAAAAAAGGGAATTTTGTGTAAATCTTCAAATCTATATTTTCCTTAAATTTGCCTGTCACTCTAACAGACTGACTTTGTATTCATCTTTTTGGAAACCTTCCTTATGTCCTGACAAAATTTTGTTATTAATCCCAAAAGGCTGGACCTTTGTATTCATTTGTACTCTTCCCATTTCTAATAAGTCATTGCTATTTTTCCTGCATGATATTCTATTACTTTTTTTTAATTGATTGTGCTAGCACAATACTTTCTGTAACAAAGAATTTTCAAAAATAAAATAATAACTGTTGTGTCCATTTGAAGCCATGCCTGAAGCACTTCACTAAATTCCCTGCAGTCACTTTCCTTGCTTGAGATCTCCCCTTTAGCTAGTTTTCTCATTTTACAATACCTAGGTTAGTCCCTGCCTTCTCCAGCTTCTCTAATTGCTCTATAAAAAGTCCAAAATTGTAGTGACATCAAGTAAGCGTCACACAATCTTTGCTTAACTCCTATAATTTTTTATTTTTTTTTTATAATTTCATTTATTCCTATACCTGTAACTAATCTTTCCTTCCAAGTCTGTTCTGTGGCTGTGTCAGGTCTTACTACTGGGTCTCCACTGCCTGATGCCCTTCCTCTCTTTCCCTCCTTGTTTAACATAAGCAATGGATTTGCATTTATGGAGGTCTAAGAGCTTCATATATTGCTTAAAGATCAGAGCCACAGCCCTGTTGCCTTCCACATATTCTCTCTCCAGATTACTGCATGACGCTTCATCAGGACTTGCTGTTCTGACAGATATAGCAGATAGCTCTTGCCAAAGCTCCAATGGACATCAGTGGTTTATGAGACAGAACACATGAACATCAATGGACAAGACATCAAAAACAGAGTACATCCAACAGCTGAATAAATTATTCCTCTACTTTTAAGAGTCAAAAAAAATGTTAGTGATCTAATGTAGTAAGCTAATGTAGATCAGCCAAAATGGAGAGTGACTGTGTAATTCAACTGGCTTATGCTGAACATCATAAGAAATTCTTCCACAGCTCAGAGAAAGGAAATATTTCTAAAATACATAACTTCTTTAAGGTCTCAGTGTTATTGCAGAATTCTTTTTACAAGGTATTTTACAGGGTTTATCTAGGTTCAGCTCTGAGGTCCAAAGATCCCATGGGGGCTGTTCAATATGATGCTCTCTCCTTGGTCGACAGTGCAGAATTTTTTTTTTTTTTTTTAGACATAGCAGCTCACTTCCAAGTTTTCTGGTCTTTTCATAAAGTCTCTATAAACATTCTCCAAATGTTTCATAAATTTAATCAATCTGTTATACAGCAATATAAGATCTCCAGAATAATCTCTTCGCCAAAGAGACAAATCCTAAAGTCTCTATAAACATTCTCCAAATGTTTCATAAATTTAATCAATCTGTTATACAGCAATATAAGATCTCCAGAATAATCTCTTCACCAGAGAGACAAAACTGGATTTAACACAAACAGAAAGAAATACCACTGTAATAAATCTCTACATGCTATTCAACTGCCTCTTTTATTCTTTTTTTTTTTTTTTTTTCAGGCTTTGATTACTTGTCTCTGTAATTTTGAGATGCCTGTATACTTTATATTTCACTGAGCAGTTAACAAGCTGTTCCATCCATTCATTTCTCTGAAGTATATTGCTTAGCTTTATCTTGAAGATTTTAACTCTCTTATTGTTCTTTCATTCTTTATCTTGCTCCAATACCCAATGCTACATTTGAAATAATTTTGCCTATTTGCTCAACAGAACAGGGATAGTAATAAATGTCTTTCAACATTCCTCTTTTTTTTTTTTGTTGGATATCTGTCTTCTGATTAATAGCCTACTGTACATTTCTCAATGTTTTAGTAGCTGAAAGGCTGCCTCAGACCTATCTTCATACATTTTATCTGGGACTTAGAAACCAAATTTTTATACCACATTCAATACATGAATAAATATTAGTAATTTATGCTCATAAATTTATGCTCCTGTTAAAAATTAGTTGCCCATCAAAATCAAAGCGAGATTTCAGAAGTACTAATTTGGAAAAATACCACTATCAGCTACTCTATGTCATTTTCAATCAGCAGAAATGTGGCACACTGGCACACTGGCATAACGCAGCCCATTTCAACCACTGCATATGTATGTGTAATTGGACAATACTTTTGTTATTAGTCATTCTCTTTATCTCCGTGATGCTTAATGCTTTGCTCTGAATTTCCACTAAAATTCCCTCATTTCCTGATATACAATTATCATTTTGCCTCACATAGTTAAATTTAAGAAGTGCAAGCAGATAGCGTGTTAAAACACAGGAGTACATCCTAAAGAATGACCTCTGAAATTGAATTACTGGCGAATGCTGAAATTGAGGTTTTCGATGTACAACAACTAACAAGATTCAAGCTCTTGATTTAGGGTGCTTACTCTATTGACAAAATAGGCTGCAAAGCCTGAAAAGGCTATCAGGAGTGTGATGATGGGAAAAAAAAAGAATCATTAGTTCACCCACACGTGGTTCTAAGCTGAATGACAGATTAACACACTTGAAAGAACAGGAAAAACAGGAAAATCTTGTAAGGAATTAGGATGAAAGCACTTGAAAGACATTAAGATTGTTTGCATCAAAACTGAAACGAAGTGGCAAGAGGCTTCAGACATCTATTTCAGTTAAGAGCAAATGGCACTTACTAGAACAGGACAAATCTCAAAATACTGGCCAGGACACTTTAGCCAGTCTTGAATATGACTTTAACTGTGTAAAATGGAAAAGACAGAAAGCATGCCGTTTTTATCTTGCGAATAAAGATAACAATATAAGCTGAAAGCAGGAATACCTGAAGAATCCATTGAAATCCCCCAAAGTAGGGAGAAGCAGAGATGAGATACTGATGATATTGATGATTCAAGCCTAACCAACTGTTGTGGTTTAACCCCAGCTGGCTACTGAGCCCCACACAGCCGCTCACTCACTCCCCCTTGGTGGGATGGGGGAGAGAATCAGAAGGGTAAAAGTGTGAAAACTCGTGGGTTGAGATAAAGACAGTTTAATAGGCAAAGCAAAAGCCATGCACACAAGCAAAGCAAAACAAGGAATTCATTCACTACCTCCCATTGGCAGGCAGGTGTTCAGCCACCTCCAGGACAGCAGGGCTCCATCATGCATAACGGTGACTTGGGAAGACAAACACCGTCACTCTGAACGTTCCCCTGTTTCCTTGTTCTTTCCCTAATTTTACATGCTGAGCATGACGTCATATGGTATGGAATATCCCTTTGGTAGCTGGGGTCAGCTGTCCTTGCTCTGTGTCCCCTCCCAACTTCTTGTGCACCCCCAGCCTACTCGCTGGTGGGGTGGTGTGAGGAGCAGAAAAGGCCTTGACCCTGTGTAAGCACTGCTCAGCAATAACGAAAACATCCCTGAATTATAGACACTGTTTTCAGCACAAAGGCAAAACACAGCCCCATACAAGCTACTGGGAAGAAAACTAACTCTACCCTGACTAAAACCAGCACACCAACATACTGTTCTGTGGCTTAGAGTTTGCAATGTAACTCCATTATTTTGCAGTAATGATGAATAGGTGATACTCGCCATTGTGCAAGAAGCAGCCATAAGCAATCAAGAGTTTGATATTTTTCCCCTTTTCTCCACTCAGCTATGACCTGCCACGTTTACTCAGTACACACACACACAGAGTTCTTCAAATTTTAAAACCAATACAAATGTGGGTGTCTAACAGTTTACACCCATCACTGAGCTACAGCTACCTCAGATGGGGGTGGGGGGGTGGAAATCAAAGGATAATAGAAACTCTCTCCCCCTATTGGAAATGTTTCAGAGTAAGAGAGTAAACCACACTGCTGCTTTAGACAATCACAGAACATACAAAGTTATGGTTTTCAAATGAGCAAACACGTCAAAGAAACAAACAAAAAAAGGATCAATATCTGTTACCAGGCTAAACCCACACCTTCCACTTACTAACATGATTAGATGCTGCTCATTGTTAAAATTAATATTCCTCATATGCTACTTAAATGGTTAGTTTTTCAACTGATTAAGTTCTACATGAATATAATTGTTTCCTAATGAACAAAGCAGGTAACAGCTTCTAAAAACTTCCAGAGAGAACCCAGTACAGGATCTGTACAAAAGAAACAGGCTGGGGTTTTTGTTTTTCCAAGCCTAAAATCCTTCCTATTTTACCTGTCAGAATACACATTCATTCACTTATTTATTCTCTTGGAAAGTAAATTATTTCCTTGTAATACAGTGGGATGTTTCCCTTACGTCTCCATTAGCATCAGTTTATGGAAATAGAGTTACACATAATCTTTCCAAGCAGTGGAGTGTCCTGCAGGTACAGAAACAACCACTGTGTGCATTCCCCAGTGATCAACAGCTCTTTAAGGCAGGTTCCAAGGCTGGAGCTTCAGCATTGCAAAAATGAGTGTATGGTTAGTCGTTGAGATAAAAATGCATTATTCTGCCAGTCTCATTTTTGCTGTATGTAGCATCCTGGCCACAAAACGCATGGCCTTTTGACAAATGACATCGTAAGATGGGATCAAAGGGTGTCACAGCATGCAGTGTTGTGACAAATTGCACGCAACAGCAATACGCTCAGTCAAAAAGAAAAAATTCATAATGTAACAATCCTGAGTACCATCTACTTTGGCAACAGTATTAAAAGTGGGTAGGGAATGGCCCATGGAAAGACAAATACCTCATTGCACCCATTTGAAAAAGCCACCACACCCAGATCAGTAAGCAATTTTGTTTTGAAAGCAGGTATTCCTGCTTTCAGATGCAGTTTACACAAAAGTTACAATATCAGAACATCATCTCAAGTCAGGTTACTGGTAGTCAGAATTACAAAGGTGAATGGGTGGGCTATTAAAGTCTACAGTTTATCAGTATGGGTTTGCTCTTTTGCCTTCTTACAATGCCTTTTACAAAGGCCAGTACCTCACAAATTGCACATTGCTCCTTATCTTTTCATGTTCTGCTGCAGCCCCCATCTCAACACATTTGTCTGCTCCTCACTGGAATAATGCCTCGTGTAAACTATGCCAGACATATCAATTGACAGTTTGGCTGCAGTTGAGCTGAGGCACCAGAATTTAAAACCTAACAGGAAGGAGATGCTTTAAGAGATGAACACATTTAGTGTCTTCATTGCTTGGAATAAAATATTGCTTGGGACCTTATCTGCTACAAAAAGAAATCACTACTGAAACTCTGAAATTTCACAAAGGGGAAAAAGGACCAGGAACAGGATTTTTCAAGCCATTTCTCTTGGTGTCACCATAACACCTTTCAAAGATAAAACCAAAATACAGCGATTGGCAGAGATACTGACAATGGGAGAGCATCAGAGTCAGGAGATTACTCGGAACTAACTTACCTAGTGCAAGCATTAACATCTGTTATTTAGCCCTTTAATTCTACTTGAGTCAATGCCAATTTTCCATTGTCCTCGGGTCTTGTCATCACAATCTCTGGTTCAGAACTGCTGCAAAAAAAATCTTATTCAAGCGTAACCCTTGAATTGTAAATTCCATTGTAAATGAATCTTCTATTTCCTTGAAACTGAAGTGCCTTCTTAACTGTCAACATCTGAGATTGTCTCCTACCAGCTATGAAAGATTTCTAACCACATTCCTCCTTAACTGTACCCAACAGTAAGCTACCATTCCAGACAGGTACATTTCTGCAACATGCCATTTTGGTTGTTTGTTACTATAGAGCAGAATCACCATTTTCCATCTGTAAAGACTGGGCACCTTAGACACACACATGCAGATATTGCCATTTTTGGCATGAACATGCTCATCAATCACAGTTGATTTCAAATCTAGAGAAAAATCACCTTTACCGGATTCTCAGAAATAGTCACTCAAAGACATACAGAGGCATAAAATCCATCATAAAGAAACTACAGGGAGTGAAATAAAGAATGTCTCTGGCTTAGTACACAACTAGACTATCATTTGACTTTGTGTATAACTACAATATCATTTAAGAGAAAGCTTATTGCACCCCCCTAGAAAATCTCAGAAAGAATGTTTTGTCACCTATATCTGCCATCTTCTCCTTGACTAGGACCAAATATCTCAAATTTTGATTGCAAGTCAACAATCGTTAAGCCTTAAAAAGATTATACCCATTCAGTTCCTGAAGTACTTTTTAAAGGAAGCTCAGCCTACCATGACATACAATTGTTCTCTATGTTAAAAAGGACAGCTAAGTGTTCAATTACTGACTGCACCTCCTCCCCACAATTCAAGTTTACTGCTGGAAGAATCTCAAGAAAGAACAATTGTATTCCTTACTTCATTTGCATGCTATGAAACCACTGACCCTGCTGTTCAGGAGAGAAGACTTCTATTGGTCTTTCTTCTCCAGCCCCCTGCCAGAAAAAAAGTAATGTTTTTGTAAGTTTACAGGGTAATCTCTGATCAGCTGGAACAAACACCATTTGCACTGGTACTACTTCTTATTTGTGTGACACATATTTTCATGTTCTGTAAGTTGTCTACGCTAAAGACAGTATACCAAAATCACTTCTTGACAACACCAGAATACTGTACACCAGTGCAAGGCAGGGGGAGGGAGGGAAGAGTTACTATGGAAAAACTCGTAACTTTTTAAAAAGTTACATAGGTATTCTTATAAGTATTTACAATTTTGGCAATCTAAAAATAGAATCATCTTCTGTCATATAACTGTGTTTTGAGTATCTCTTCATACCCTTATCAAGGAAAACTAGCCATCATACAAGCATGATGGATGGAATAAATCCCATCAGACTTTTTACAAAGGTTTTCTCGCTGACACTGTAACTCTGAAACTCACAGTAAATTTATTTTCAGAGTAGCCTCAGACTCGGCAGTCTTGCTATGTACTTACTAATGCTTTTCTTTTAAGACCTTATTTGTGTGAGGAAAGCCTGCGGTATAGATCCTACACAATTAAATTCTTTTCTCAAACATCAGTGACAAATCCAAAGGAACAACTGCAGCACAGGAATCAGATTGTTTATTGCACAATAATACTGTGTTTCCTTAATAGAGCTACTCCCATAACTACTTCAGAGATCTCCTGTTAGAGCCCTCATACCTGAAATGCCTCTGCCTACATCTCTCACCTATTATTCTTAGTACTTCAAAGTCAAAGTCTGGATAAGCAATATTATCTTTTTCAGATCCCTTCTGTCACCCTCAAGAGCAAACAGATGGCTAACTATGATGAGTAGGATCTACCCACACAGAAATTCAAAGGAAAACAAAGCACTACTCACTTTACAGTCACTGCTGCTCTTTGAGCTCTTCTGTGCATGAGGATGTCTGCTTGCCTTACGCTTCCACTGGCAGAGTACAGCTCTGGTCTTACCTGAGCTCTGAATGGCAGCGGGGAGCACACTGTTCTTCATGGTTCAGGATAAAGTAAAGGCAGAGGCTATTACATGCCTCTCTGTGGCCCTCGCGAATGTAAAATTACTCCAGGCTTCTACACAAAAGCTACAGGCACACACATCCTGACCCACACATAACTGCTTGAAAAGCAAGTTAGCTGTACTGCTTCCTAGTACACAACTGCGTTTTTCACAGTCCTGAAGTGAGCTATTGGCTTTATTTAATTCAACTATATGTTACTCATATTTACATAAACAAACAAACAAAAAATCGTATTTTTTGTGTACAATGTTCCTCTTCATGCTTCAAAAACATTAGAGAGGTTCATGGCAATACAATCAATGACAAATGCAAAATACTTCAGAATAACATTTCATCGAAAGACCAGTACAGCTAGCAGCTTAGTAATGCACAGCATATCCAACCCAGAAAATATTATAAAAGAGAAAGAGAAAAAAAGATTTCCATTACCTTAGAAGTCCTTATATCCCAAGCTTTAACTTCTGGGCTGAACCCTCCACAAATGAAAATATTTGACTCTGTAGGGTGGAACTTCAGTGCGCTGATCCTAAATTCATTTTTGCTGCTAAATATCTGCTTCCCTAAAATAAAGTGAGAAGTGGAGATTAGAATTTGAGCAGAAAATGAAATATGCTGTTCATTTCAACCTAATTTCAAAAATATCAAGGTTGTCAAAGGTGAGTATGCTTATATTAACACATTTCAAGTGTCTGGGGCTACTCTGATTTACTGAAAATACAAGACTGAACTCACTTATTTCTATCAATGTGAAATTGCTCCTGCTCATGGGCCTCTGCACCACTGACTGCTTCCTACTGAAAGGAGAGAACAAGTGTTTCGCACACTAAGGAGAGGAGCTCCACTGAGGTCCCAGTTCAGTCAACACACTGGACTAAATCTACAAATCTAATGGTGAATGTTTCCCTACAGAGAAGCCATAGTCTTTCTTTCAGTGGGATGAAAATAACTAGAACAAAATATTGTCTGTACAAAAATACCATGTCCCAAACTATACTACAACTCTTGAGTTGTTTACTTATCTTTCTGCGAAGGTAGGAGTGAAACTTCATCTTGAAAGTAGGAAATAATTTGCATATCATCATATGAAGGCAATAGCTGTTCCCATGGATACACTGTTCCCAACATTTAATTGTGTACACTAATCTCCGCAGGATCCTGTGGTTAGTATCAATTGGATTGTCAACACTTTCAAAGGCAACAGAATTCAGCTAGGTTAGTTTATAGGACTTTTCCACAGTCTGCTGCTTCCTTTCATCCCAACAAATTCATAGTATTAACATACTGTCCTGGTTTCGGCTGGGATAGAGTTAATTTTCTTCCTAGCAGCAGGCATAGTGCTGTGTTTGGACCACATACATTCACTGAAATATAATTTTTGGAACAGCAGCATGGACCAAGATAAATACATTTGCTCAGTTTCACAATGCCAACCGTGCTTTATATTCTACACATCACATATAAAGATCTGCATTAAATACAGTTACTGCTTTAAGCCACAGTGAAGAAGGTATTGCAGAAGTAAAAAAAAAAACCTTAAAATACTATGACAAAAGCTTTTTTAAAATATTCATGAATCTACATTTTCAGCAAGTGAGAGTTGTCTTAAGATAGGCTTAAGATTCTCCACCAATTACCCATGCAAGATCTAAAGGCAAAATCATAAGTGAAAGACTAAATTTAGTCCCTAAGTTCCTTCCCCAAAAAGAGAAAAAAGTCGTAAGGGCAGCAGAAGTTCCTTTACAAGTCATATGCAACAATGACCATCTCTCACCATGGGAGCTTTCAGTACCCCAACAGCTACAGAAGGAGAAAAAAAGACTCCACAGGGAAGGAAGAAAGTATTAAAATAATCAGTTATAGGAGCAACAAGATATTGCTCTCATGTACACCACTACCAGGCATCATTTGCGGGCTTTAGAAAAGCCACATACACATGCATCTTACTCTCTTCTACAGCACTTGAGAAAATACTGAATTTCCCCATGGAGGTTCACTAGTCAGTTTAATAGCACTTTGCTCCCAAAGGAATTTGGTTCCTACTAGTACCGGGTTTAATAAACACTCTGTATAATCAGAGTATGATCAACAAGTTTTCAATGTCAAACAGCTTTATAAAGGATGCATCAAGTGGTCACTACTCTGCATATAGTGTGTTGTCCAAATGGCATTAGACATATATGTAAGTGATCCAGTGGAATTCCTCATCTAAATTTCTGACAAACATTAATTGTTTTAACTGACTTTACTAAGATATGTTTTTACCTCCACAAGACTTCTGAAAACTGCTTTTTCTATAATGCATGTATTTTTCTTGCTATTGTGCTCTCTAGCCTAAGATATAAGAAAGCCAGGTGAGACAATCAAAAAAGATGTGCACTAAATTCAAGATGCATTTCATCTACTAACTACAAGATCTGGTACCTTTTCCACAGAAAGAAGATTGATTTAACATAATTTGTTATTAATTAGTCCACCTTTCAATCTCATCCCCAGCTACTTCCAAGCAATTCAATCATTTGCTCAATATTTTCTCCAGAAATTAAAATTCTCTAATTCTTACTCCATCTCCTCCTGTTTTAAGATAGAAGTGGGCACTGCTTTTGCCATTTTCTTGTCTTCTAGAGTCTTTTATCCAAAAGCTCTCACAGCACTAAGACCATTACAGTATAATTCTATGAATTCTACATTACAGTGTAATACTAAATAAAATTAATGTGAACAACGTGAGCATCTTATTCACCTCTATACTCTTTAACCCCCTTCCTTTTCCTATTTTAACCTGTTTGATATAGATATTAACCATGCTAGCTTTTTGACTGGTCTGAGGAGCAATCAGGATACATTAATCTTAAAAGCTCAGGCTCTCCAATTAGTACTTTAAAACACAACTCTCTTTCTTATTCTCTCACACGCCCCCCAAGTGAAATTCAATCAAATGTCTCTTTTTGGAAGCTCAGTAAACAGTGTTCTGAAGAGTTTGGTGTTATTAGATGCATACATGAATTTCATTTTACTGCCCTGTCACAGAAAATGAGAAAAAGGCTGGAATGTAGAAAAGAAGAGCATGGGAGCAAAGCAGCAGTAGATAACATACTCAAAAGGGGAGGATCACAGCAGTCCAGCAAGGAAACCCTCCTATTGCTAGAACTGAAATTTATGCACAATACACAGAATCTAAATTGGACTGCTTGCCATACAAACATGCCTGAACCCAGAAAAATGAACTTTTCTAACATTTATGTGAATACATCCCTTCAACCCTTCACTTTTAGGTATTAGGACTGCAGGGCTGAAGTGCTGAAGCACATTCTCTACACAGTTATGAAACCTCTAGCACCTTAAATCTCTCAGAACCTCAGAAACTTAGGAAAAATATCCGAGAGATGGAACAGATTGCTGTGTAAGATGATGTGGGGCAAAATAGCTCAGGCAATTCAGTATGTTAAAACAATGAATTCAACTCTTAGCCCCTTTCTGTAAAAACTTTATTTAGTGTGTTTTACTACTATGAGCAGAATTCACTGCTTCCCACGCTGTAACCATGCTGTGACAGAACCTAGCCCTACAGCTTGGGAAATCTAGCTTCAGTGTTTGCTGGAGACCCTGCTCCACCTTTCTGGAAGTTGGTATTTACAGTTATACATATTTCTGTCTACAATTATTCAGTTTATTAACATTAAACATTCGACTTTTGGGGGCCTTATTTTATAAATTGCAAAAGATGTCCTTTGAGGAGAAGATTCCCTTATCCATAATAGAGTACAACAGGTGTAAATCTGCAAGATTGTGTATACCTTTATTGTGTATATATTTACTGTATTTTAGTTCCTAAAGGCAGTGTAACAAAGATTCAGCTAACTCACAGGCTGTAGAAAATTACATCTTCTGAAAATCTGTTTGGCTAATTGAGGCATACCACATACCATTTTCCTGTATGAGAGGTTGTTATTGCAAAGCAGAAAGCAAATGTTTCTCTCAATCTTTAATTTTCACAATTGCAGTAACAATATCTACTACATCTTTGCAGTGTGTTTTACGTTCTTAAAATGCTTTAATTCAATTCTTCATTCATTAAAGGCTCACCAGTACCAAACACAGTATGAAAAAAAATCTTTAAAAAGATCTTGAACATATGTTTCTGCTCCTTCATGCTGCAGCCTACTGTGAAACTGCTCAACTACGAAATCAGATATTTTAAAGGCTATTTAACACTGTGAATTTTTCACAGAACATCAGCACAGTTATTGAGCACACAATGCTTCTGTAACTGTGTTTAGTGGTCCTCAGGTTCCCACCCCTACCTACATAATCCAAAAACATTCACTTCCTTACACTGATCTGTAAAGAAAAGTGAAGCCTAAGACTTAGAAGGACATGAGAGTAATCTTGCTAAGCAGAACAGATTTCCCTACTGTGTTTTCAAAAAGACACGAGACAATATATTAAAAAAAATCTCATTACAGGCACAATCCCTCTCATGCACAATAGTGAGAAGAAAATTAGATTGATCAGGCATAGTTTGTTCTTAACAAATCAATGTTGGCTGTTACTTATCCATTTTATCTTGGCGTGCTTACAAATTGCTTTATTATTTTTCCAAGAACTAAAGTTATACTGACTATATGTGTTTCCTAATTTTTTCCCCTGCATAGTCACAAGTTTCTGGCAGGCAAAGGTGCTTGAAATATTAAATAATTTTATCTTTTACCCTTGAAAATGTCCCAAAATAAACATTTTTCTCTCTTCTTATTGCAAAGACTTTATATTAGTGAGTATAAAAAGTAAAATGCTGCTGTCTCCTAGCTGGAGAGTGACCACTAAACTATGTTCAACATATTACTTAAACCTGCTGAATTTTGGGGGGAATCTTGAGACCTCACATCAGAGATGCTTGTATGTATTCATAGAATCACAGAATCATAGAATCATTTAGGTTGGAAAAGACCTTTAGGATCATCAAGTCCAACCATTAACCTACACTACCAAGTCCACCACTAAACCAACTGAAGGTAGAGTAGTAATTAATTTCTTGTTTCTTGGCTTGGTGGCTGGATTGTTTTTTAGTGAAAGTAAAACTAGGAATTATTAAGGTTGGAAAGGACCTCTAAGATCATCAGTCTAACTGTCAACCCAACACCACCATTCCTACTAAACCATGTCCCAAAGTGCTACGTCTACCCGTTTTTTTGAACATTTCCAGGGATGGTGACTCTACCACCTCTCCGGGCAGCCTGTTCCAATGCTTGACTACCCTTTCCGTGAAGAAATTTCTCCTAATATCCAATCTAAACCTCCCCTGGCACAGCCCATTTCCTCTCGTCCTATCGCTAACTACCTGGGAGAAGAGACCAACACCCACCTCACTACAACCTCCTTTCAGGTACTTGTAGAGAGCGATAAGGTCTCCCCTCAGCCGCCTCTTCTCTAGGCTAAACAACCCCAGTTCCCTCAGCTGCTCCTCATAAGACTTATGCTCTAGACCCTTCACCAGCTTCGTTGCCCTTCTCTGGACACGCTCCAGCAACTCAAAGTCCTTCAAAAGAAAAAAAATAAAATTTAAAAAAAAAAGAAAAATCAATCAACTGAGCTTTGTCTGAGGTGTCATATAAAACCTTCATGCATATTAAAACAACATACTATCTACATAGTACTGGGAGAGAAGGGGAGGAATAGGAGAAGTCACAGCTCTCCTGAGGCGATGTTTATGTATGTAAATAAAATTCCTATGTGAACAAATGGAATTACATTAACAATAATAATGTTATATCTATAGGACTACCAAATGAGAAGATAAAAGAAAATATAGAAAAGCAAATTTGGACCATCATCTTGGAGGTATAAAATGTTCCATGAAGAAACTCTCAAAATAGTGTAAAATAAAATAAGTTTAAAAAATCCAATCAAACAAACAAACCAGATTTATGTGACCACAGTATATCTAATCAGAACTTTCCTTCAAAACTAACAGCTTAATTTCAATATCCTAGCCATGGTAATGCAAAAACTTTCAAAATAATGGGAAATTTAAATTTACCATTATAACTCTGAGGAAGTTATATTTGAAATCAAGCTCAGTCCATGAACTAAAATACAACTGCAGCATTTGGCAATATAGGAAATGTGCCAAAATTTCTTGGAACATTCCCTCTGTCATAATATTAAAGAAATGAAAAGTATCTACAATATGCAAATAGTATCAACCCAGCCAATGTTCTGCCTATGCTATTGTACTAATTCATTTGTGACTAATGAAAAATCCACTGATGAATAAAACATATATTCCAAAAATAAAATAGTTACAAATAAATTTTAAAAATACAGTTACCCTTCTAATGTTGGTAGAGCATCTCCATTACATCTGGACGTAATAGAGGTTAAATGTCTAATTTACTGACCTAGAATTTTTTTAAAAGCATTTTTTTTAGTGCTTTCTGAATATACCACTATTTTACTACTCTGTAAATAACAGAAGTGTCTGAACTATCAGTAGTAGAAAATGACTGCGAGCATGGTGTTAGTAGAGATGAACAAAACCATGAGTCTCACTGGTTCAGACTGCTGCATTATTATCACATTTCTGAAACCTTTCAAAAAGCTTTATTTTTATAAAGAAATAATGTATATAAAATAGGACAATAAAAACATATATTAACCAGTAATCTTTACAGGCAGCTCAGCTGCAGTTTTTTGATCTACTAATATTTATGAAAACCCATATTGCAGTACTGAACTTGCCCCATGTGAACTGTAGCCACAGAACCACTCACATGAATGACGCATGAATAACCTTGAGTTCCTTAAACATTTTATGCATATTTTGGATCAGACCCATACTCTGATATGTACAACAGTTTTCAAGAAAACCGTATTTGTGGAGAGTCTTAGTTTGACATGCCGGTGTTAGAACAATGGATGCTCATTTAAGATAACAAATGACGATCTATAAAAAAATTAATTTAGAAAAAGAAGACTTGTACAACAGCATTTATTTTCACCAAACCAGGACAACCGAACTCCCTGTACCTCAATAATTTGAATTCTTCTCTTTCCCTGTTCTTCATCATAGCATCAATAAATCATGTATGTTGGACCTCCAGGGGTCATCTAGTTCAAACCCTTACTCAAAGTAGGTCCAGCTGCAGCAGGTTACATAGGGGTCTGTCCACTGAAGTTCTGAGTATCCCCAAGTATAGAGACTCCACTGCCTCTCTGGACAGCCTGTTTTAGTGTTTGATGACCCCTGAGTTGAGCCAAAAAGTCTCCTGTGTTCCTACATCTGTCCTTTGCCTCTTATCCTTTCACTGTGCATCTCTGAGAAGAGCCTGGCACTGTCTTCTCTATGTACTAGGGCCCAGGATGAAGCTGACCTTCTTTGCTGCAAGAGAACACTGCTGATTCATATTCAGCACCAGGACCCCCATGTATTTTTCTGCAGAGCTGCTTTCTAGCCAGTTTAGCACCAGCCTGTTCTGTTGCACAGGATTACTCCATTCCAGATGCAGGACTTTGCATTTGTCTTTGCTGAACTTCACGAGGTTCCTATCAGCCCATTTTTCCTGTTGCAGTATCTTAGATCTAAGATAAGAACTTTCATTAAATACACTTGACAAGGGGAAGACATTTGATGGTGTAAAACTGCAGGATAAGATTTCATGGATGTGTCTTCTACCCTTGCATCAGGATCTCTATGCCAACAATAACAAAAATTGTTTTATGATTAATGAGATTTCAGTGCTTGCTTCTATTCTGATGTTGTTCAGATGACAAATATTAAAAAAAGGGAAATCACAATATCCTAGGACAAGGAACACTCAAACTTAAGTCCAAGCTTAGAAATAAAATTTCCTGGAGAATTTATTCTAGCACTGTTTGTTACAACAATGATGGCACATTGCTTTGAAGAATCTCGTAACTAGCTGTCATCAGACCCAGAACAAACAATTAGATAGACTACAATTTTGATTTAATAGGGCAGAAATTATGTTCCTAGCAGAAAAACAACACAAAATGGCAAGAAAAAAAAAAAAAAACTGAGAGCTCATGTATGTACTAAGCTGTATTTGCAACCTTTCCTAAACTTTTAAAAGTAATTCTCTTCAGATAGTTAGGTTTCTTTTGGTGAAGGACATGTAGCAATTTTTATAACACAAATATATAAAATCTATACTGAAAACAAAGATGAGAAAGATTAGACTTTAGCAAACGTGACTAGAAAAATCTTGAACCAGAACCACATACAAGAGAGACAAGAGCATAGAGCCTTAACGATAGCATTATTATTTTTAAAATCCCACCAGCATACATTTACTGCATTTAAACACAATGATAGTTAGTTCAGTCTAGCAATGGAAATTAAGTAAGATCGAAGTCCAAAAAGGTATCTAAAAGTCTTCTGTGAAGGAACAGTTCTAACATCTAGCAGTTCTAACATTATCTGAAGCTAATCAAAGAAGAAATCATCTCAGCACTGATGAAGAGTGAGGAGGAATGAATGATTCAGTGAACTAATGTAAATCAAAATCTTATAGCTGCCTTAGTGTTTTTCAAATGGAAATGAGTCTTTTTATATCAAATTTATTTGGATTCAAGATTCAACTGCTTGCCCTGTTTCTCTGAAAAGAATTGACTGAAATGTGTGGAAAAAAAAAGGACTAACTTTACAACAGGGAAGGAAATCAGAAACTGGCCTGCATGTGTAGGAAATCAGAATAAAATTCCACTCACTCATATCATACTGTTCCAAATGAGGTGTGTATCACTAAAAGTCAGGTCCAAACATCAACATCAGAACTGCAGTTCACAGGATCTGCAAGGAATCCTGCGTTCTTGAAATAAGGCAATAATGAATATCTGGTATTTTCAAAGATTATAACCATTCATTTTGCCCTTACACATACAGTTTATTTAAGTAGTTAGAAATACTACATAACACACAAGTCAGTAAGCAAAGAACCATTTATAAGCTTATCTGTTTTGAAACTTGTTAAATATAACTTGTTACTGTTATCATTGCCCAAAACACTAGAAATGCCTTCTTTCAAATGAACCACTACAATCAACTTAATCCAGACTACTATCCCATTAATGGATAGTTAAGTCAAAGAGATGTTAGAAATTAAAGTATATGATTAAAATTATGTATCTTTGGAATTTGTTCTATGTTTTTATAAAATGAGATTTTTCCCCACAGTAGTCCCTTCAAATGACTCAGGCACATAAAATCTATTTTCTGCTATAAATCCCATTAATGGCAGTAGCCATTCTGTTTAGAATTTGTAAGCACTACAGTCAAAATCCGCTTGGATTAGTAAGATTCAGTTATATATGAGACTAGAAATGAGAAGGTTGCTGCAATGAGACTGAAAATAAAAAAAGATGAGAAGTCTGACAAAATTAATGACTTGGTATGTTAACCTCATGTACTACTACTACATCAGATATATAAAGCTCTTTTCCCCATTACAAAACCTGAATATTCTCAAAACTTCAATATTCCATAACTGTGTCACATGTTTTACGTTCCCAAACTACAACAGCTCCCTTCCAGCCACCATTGAATTTAAATACTTCTGGTATGACAAATGCTGAAAAATATAAACTCTTAGAGCATGGAAAGGAATCTTCTTTTCATGCGAACAATATTCACAAATTTCCTTGGCCACTTTCCCAGTTCATCTGAATAGAACTTCTGCTCTCCAGATAGTCACATACAATGTACTACTTACTTCTATGTAAGAGAAAACCCTCCTAGACAAGAACTTCTTGTAATTTTTGTAAGGATTTCTTTTGTAGTCTTACAAAAAAATATTGCACCTTTGCAGAAGTTAAGCATTTAAAAATAAATTAAGTGGAAAAAATAAAGTTGCAACTCTTCAGTTGACAAAATACTATTTTAGGCCTAATCCTTCATTTATACACACACAGAGGTGCCCTATTATGTACAGCCCCAATGAATGCTGCCATGATGCTGATAACATACATAAAAGAGAGAAGAAATATAACTGACAGAAGAACTTGAGTTTGTGAAGGAGACATGAGGAGAGACAGCATCCAGGAAATCAGTTGTTAAGGTCAAAACAATCAAATCCCAAATCAAATTCACAACTGCATCAAAGCAACACAAGAGCAGTCTCAAGGTTTCATATGAGAATTTAAGTTTCTATACTCCTAATTAAGGTCTTATTCAGAAGAAAAAAAACCCACCTAATTAACTTTAAGCACCAACTTAAAACCAACCCAATTGAGAATAAGGTACAAGCCTATGTTTAAATTAACCATATGCATAAATGTTACTGAAGTCAGCCTTAAGAGGCTCTTCAAACGCTTTAATGAATGATCATGACAGAGCATAAAAAAATACACGTTTCATTCTGTTCATCTGCGCAGTATCTGACAACAGAAATTACGTGTGATCATGAAGTTAAGGACATTTCAGTTTTCTTAAATATCTCCAACTACCCTTAATTGCTGAGATTTTTTTTAGTGAGGACACATTTCAAGAATTCTAACTTTGATCTATAGATTTTATCCATATTTTTAGAAGAAAGAATAAGGCTAATGAGATCCAGTTATCTGTACTCAATAAAGATAGGGTTATAATGCACCCTTACGTGACCTTTACCTGTCTCTACATCTGTTAAATGCAACATGGAATCAAAGCCCCCACTGAGGATCCTTCTTCCACAAGATGACCACCGGGCAGCTCGAACAGCACAGGAGTGACAGGAATATGTTTTTAAACAGCAGCCTGTATCTACAGCATCCCATACCTAAAAAAGAAGGATAAGGGCAACGTTATAAAGAATCACAATAGTTTTTTCAATGTACTGATAAGTAGCTACAGCAAATCATCATGGCTAAGAAAGTTTTGCATTCCGAAGTTGTATCTACTAAGCTGCAAAGGTCTGTTTGAAATAATTGCACAATCAATTAGAATTAGGGCACTTAATTAACAAGGCACAAATCAATAATACATTTTTATGACTTGTATTATTTCTTGAAATATCTACATTGCTCTCAATGGCAAGTCATGTTACACTTTCCCATTCAAAATGCTGTCCTACCTCTGTACAGGGATGTATCCAAATACATTTTCCCTTTATATCATTATTCTTTCAAATTTTTGTCTCTATCATATCTTGCTTTCCATTGAGTAAGAGGAATCCTAGCAGATTACAGCTTTCACGTCTGCCTATAGATAGGCTAGTATCATAGTTCTCGCTCAGTTTGTAATTTTAAGTAGAATTTAACTTCAGCGAGGAGGCAGATAAGAATATCATCATTTCTAAGGACTGGTCAAGTCCTCTCATTTTTTCAGTTTCTTCTGGACAGAATTAGGTTGATGCTGAGCACTTCTGAAAATCCTATTGTAGTAGTTATACAATTTTTTGAAGTATATAACAGCTAATATTTTCAAAACATAAATAGTCCTGCTCATAGTTTTTTAATAATTTTTAAAGAGAAAGGCAGTTGCTTCCAAATAATATATTTTAGAAAATATAACTAGTCTGAATTATAATTTCAGTTACCAAATATAGTTCACAAGAATCAAAAGCACACCCTTTTCATGATGCTCTTTTTGTCACAATTTTAAGATAAAATTAGAAGTCTAGCAATAAATCCTACATTTTATTACTTCTAATACTAGTAGTACAAAAAAATCAACACTTTGACAGTGCTTCATGATAGTTTTATTGCAGTTTCACTAAACCCAAGGCAGTTTATTGCTTTGAAGTCACCATTTTACCTCATGGCACTTCTCTTTGAGATTAGTCATTTTCATCCTGCCAAAACTTGCAGGATGAAAACAACACTGCCTATGAACTTAGAAGGTTATTCTGAATTTTGTCTATTCTAATCAATTTCTCAATTCTAACATTGTTTATATAATGCTGGGAACAGACTAGACAATTAACATAACACAAAAAAAGACTTTGTTTAAAGTGAGATCAAATTCAACCTTCATGTATGTTGACACAAGACCACCCAAGTTAGTACCAAAATAAAACTGCATGTTTGTGCATTTTAAAGGATGTTAAAAACAAAAACAACTCACTAAAATAGAAAACTTAACTAGATGTTTGCTTTCTTGAGGCAACAGCACAATTCACACTACAGGAGAATGTAAAGGGGGAGAAAAAAGCAAGACTTTTGGTAATGTATTTTAATCTTCAATTATATTTTCTTCTTACTGGACAGAAAGGACTCACTGACATTATTATTATATAGTCCATACTCAGAAGACAACACTCCATTATAGAAAATTATTTCATCAAAGTGTCTTCTAGTACGGAGTGTAGTTCTGCAATGCAAAGCAACCAATTATCATTAATTACTTGAATAGTCAGTTAAGACTGGAACCGTGATGGCCATACCCTAAGTATTCTATCCTATCCACAAGAAAAGAAAACAGGAAAATTTTAATATTAAACTGCTTTTGAAAGTAAGTTTCTCTACTTTAATGAGTTTTAATGATCATTTCAAGCTTCACAGTATTAAAAAGGGTTAATTGTGTCTTGGAGGGCTTTTAATATGAGGAAGCTAATGAATGAATGAAGATGAAAGGAAAAACAGGTGGTACATGCTTCAGATATTTTTCTGTCATGTTTTAGTGATTAAGTATGAAAACTCAATTTTCACAAGAAGGATGAAGTAAAGCAAGTTCAACAGCACTTCTGAGTTCCCGCTTGATTAAAAAAGAGCTGTATAAATGGAAAAAGCACACCCCGAAAGCAACACATTTCCCTCCATTATGTGAAACAGAACAAACAATCGACTCCTGTGGATGAGACCACTGACCATGCACAAGGGACAAGTTACCAACTACCTTTTTGCTCAGGTAATGGTGGTGCTGCAATGCCTTCTGGAATTAGAGCCATGTGGGCAAACCAGTCTTGACTAAGGAAATTCACTTAGTTTATTGCCAATTAATGTAACCTTTTAATTACAGATTCAAGTATTGAGGAAAAAAGATCAAGAGTTAAACGAGCACTTAAGGAAGCACCTTCCCTCCCCAGGCCCCGCTTCAGTCCAGCACTTCTCCTCCCCTATTCCTACCCCAGCTTCCCATGTTTTCACCAGGCATTACACTTGGTCCCTTCCACATCCCTTTGGCGAGACAACGGCCATCGCAGGAGGCTGGGGTCAGGGCCTAGAGGTTTCTGGTTACCTCTCCTTGCGTCTCCAGATGTACATCTCTTCCCCTATCTCCTCCCATTGCCTTCTGTGTGTCCTCACACACATCCTCATGTTTGTGTCCTCTGCCCTCGGCAGCTGCTCCTTTTCTTCAATATGCGTGAACAGAGGCACCGCACGCTGCTCTGAAGTTCTGGCCCACCATGAGTTGTTTTCATCCATTTCAGAGCAAGCTGAAACCAGCCATAGCAGCACAGGGCAGCTCACGACCTCCTCCGCACAGAGGGGAACCCTGCAGCACCTGCTACCATACCCTACAGTTTATGCCCAATACAAGCAGTCAGTTCAGACGGAAAGTTAGGACAGAACTCCATCAAGATATGGTCCAATGCAAATTCACTGGAGCCCACAAATGTGCTTTTAAACAACGCTGAGAGGTGCCACTTCTGCTGTGGCTTCACAGCTTAATGGATGGAGAAGTCAAACACGGCAGCAGAAGAGGATGGCAGACCCTGTCTTGCTGTGCAGTGGCAATGCTCTGCAAGCTTCATCCAGGCGCATTCAATCCTAGGTATGGTTCCATATGACCTGCCTGGGATTTTCCTTCAAGCCTCACATCTGCTGAACTTAGCTCAGTGTAACTTTGATACATTAGCGTGTGCCCTGCTGCAAGGAGGATACTGTGCAGTGCATCCCCAGAATAACTTCAGAGTTTTAAGTTTCAATATTCATCTTCCATGGGAAAAGGGAAGCTCTACTTGCTATTTGCAACAAGTGGTATTTGATATTTAGAGTTAGCTCTTCAGCAGCCACTTAAGAGATGCAGTCATGCCCACAGAAAGTCATGTAAAGGTGAGCCATTGCATATCAAGAAACAGAAATGGGTGCGCAGAACCCAAAACAAGGCAATTAAAGGACAAGCTACGCACATTCTGTACAAATAAGAAATTATGAAAAGGTGGGAGCTATGAATGCTCAGCTGTAACAGAACCTGTCTGTCCCAAGTTACAAACACTGTTGTGTCTCTAGAAGCGACAGAGATGTTAACTGTGTTGCACCCACAAATGGAGAATCTACTGTATATTGTTACCAAGGAAAGATGTTTCAAATCCCATCAAAGGACCATCACAAAGCCACCATCAAGTCCACATTTTCTTAGAGAGCCTCTTAAGTAGTTTCCCATTCCTGTCATATGGCATTTCTACTGCTTAATCATAATAAGGGGAAAATGTAGCTAGAGGGAGAGTTCCAACATACTCCATCCAAAGCTTCAGAAGAATGTCTACTCAGTAGCTGATGCTCACTCTGTACAGGCAGCCGCTGTCATTAAAAAAAGGAGGAAGAGGGTTGCAAAGGGATGACTCCTTTGCATGTGAGTTTGCCTCTCTCTGCCACTCAGATGCCAGGTTAACAGATTCTCATGGATGAAAGGCATTTCAGGGTTTTTCTTTCAACTGAGATAGTCAAGTGCTTCAAGAAAACCTTGTGTGGAAATTATTTTTTTCTAATCTTTCTTTCTTCACTTTTTCCATATGCTGGATATGCTGGCTCAAACCAGGATGGAACAATAAGCCTGAAAGACTGCATGGGCATAACCAGCAGAGTCGATGAAATAACCCGCATGCCCGAAGAGCACCCAACATGACGCCTGAGCCCAGAAGTATGTTCTCTAAATTACCACAGTAAATAATAAACAAACAGACACTAATCAACTGGTTTAGAGCTTGGCAATTCTGCAAGGAATATAGAACTAGGTTACAATATAGCCACTGGACTTCAGCCTCAAAAGAAACAAACCAGGGGACAAGAAAGTCCCCTACGTTTTAGGACCATTAAAACCTTCCTATTTCAAGTGAGTGAAGTTGTTGATCATGCCTTCTCTGCGAAAAAGTAACATGAATTACAGACGCTTACAGAAGAGGATCCCAAACTCATTCTTCTGAATGGTACCTACATATGACCTCAGAAAAAGGATTTGTATCCAAGAACAACGTAAGGCTGAAGGCAAAGGCCACAACACCATAATTTAAAAAGTCATAGTTGTAACAACTACAGCTTTAATTTCAAAGTAAATGTTTTTAAGAAATTAAGTGTCTTAGAACTATTTAGAATTGTATTTTAAATACCAAAGGCTGCTAACTTTAAGCATACCTAGTAAGGAATACCTTTAAAATAAAGGTTTATAAAATAAACTCATAGATCTACATGGAATAAAGGTTTACATATTTAGTACATAATAAATTACTTGGGCAGAGGGAACAGTTCAATAAAAAATACACAGGCTGAGATATATATCTTCCTTCATAGGCATTTAAACACGTATCAAGTATTATAGGACTAGACACTATCATGCGCCTGTCTGAAAGGACAGATTTATATTCACTATTTTTACCAAGAGATCAACTGTTTTAAGTATTGTTGCTTGACTTCAAAACTCAGATCTTGCAGATACTCAGTATTATTTCTAGATGAAATACTAAATTCTCATTAAACCTGAGGTTGTTAATTTACCTTGTCGTGTCAGATGTGATTTTAATTGCTCAGTTAAGAACTTAAAAGCACACATTTCAGCCTGCTACTCTGAGAATACTGCTTATTGCCACATATTCAAGCAATGTTTTACATTATAAACAGTAATCAGTCCATCCTTCTGCTTTACAAAGAATCCTGAAGACAACAAAATACGCAACTGCTATTAGGAAAAAGGCACATATTACTACTGTATTATCTCCCCTAAAACTATGATTATAAACTAATGAATTCTCCGATATTTGAAAGAAATAAACAGCCAAGACTCAAAGCTTTGAAATTCGGTAGTTATTTTCAAATATTTTCTTCAATGCCTTTCTGGCATTAAGGTATCATGAACACTTTAATTGCATTTTTTCCAATTTTATTAAAATTGGCTTTAATATGTCAAGCTGGTTCATATTTCACAACTAGTTCTTACTCTTCTGTACTTCACTATTTATAATACTGCCTTCCCATTTCTTTTCCATCAACTGCTTTCCTTTCATTTTACTATAGAAAGTATGGTGATTACATAGTTATCTGCTAGGATTAATATATGGGGCTAAAATGGCTGGTACAAACAGCCAAGTGACAAAATTATACTAGAGATTTCTTTACAAAAGCAATTTTCTTTTTACTTTCTCCAAGGCATGTTGTAATTCAATTGCTCTTTCACATTCTTCATAATATTTGGAAATAAAGGCTTTAGAAGTTGCTTGCTTTCCTGTACAGCTTAGGAACATTGTGGAAACACATTTTAGGTGATATAACCAGATCTCCTCACTCTCAAGATCAAAACTTCACAAATCAGGTAAGCAACTAAACAATATAACAGATGAGATTTATTATAGATTATATGTTTCCAGATCCTATCTTCTGACTGAAAGCTTTCAGGAAAACAGCCCCTGAAAATAAAGTACTTTGGGTTGAAGATAATAAAAACTCTCTTGGTAAGTCACGAAAGAAAGCACAAGAGGTAAACATTCGATGAGTAAATAGCAGCCACAGAAGAATGTTCAGGGGTCTGCTAGGCTATCACCAGCTCACAGGACACAGAATAAAGGCTTTTGTCTTACTGACCATCCAAACTAGGCATTCATTCCTAGAAAAAAGTCACAGCAATATAAGCAGAGTAACCAAAGTAATGTGAGAACTCATCTAGCATACAAAGATTGATAAATTAGGAACTGAGCACGTCTACTCCATTGTCATTCTATGATTGTCTCTAACATGCTTGCCTCCAAGCAAATTAGATTGCAGACAAGAAAATACAGCAGTCTGACTTTTAGAAAGAGAAAGGTATATCTATTCAAACAGACTGTCACTAATTGCACAGTGAACCCCAGAACAATGATTCAATTGTGATAAATTAGAGGTTGGAAGCAAGTATCAGGAATTAAGTTGTACGCATTTTAAATTTGCATGCATAAAGGAACTACAGCAGAGCCAATCAAGGATACTAAACAAGAAATTAATTTCTGGAGCATGCATAACAAAATTAAAAACTTTTTTAATAGATCGATTCAAGTTAATTTCAACATAACATCCATACTAAAATAACACAACTCTTCCCCCTCCATTTAATCACATTGTGCCATTCTTCTGTAATTACCAACTTCCTCTGTCAATGGCTCCTACTATGTGAGCAACAGCAAGAAATCGTTTCCAACTTCTCAATTAATCTGAATACAAAGATGGCATTTAAGAAACAGCCCTGTTCAAGGATGGTGTGGGATAGTATTGAGTTACAGGAAGCATGAAGAATTCCTATGCTTCGACTGGAACATATACTGCTGCCTTCCAAAGCATGCTCAGGTTGCTCCACAGACTTGTGAAGTTGGAGAGATATGACCCTCTCCTTTCCCTTTTTGGAATAACAGTGCTCTCTGGTGTGTCTCAAGGAAAAGAACCTGATTTTTTTTCTTTTTTTCTTTTTTTCTTTTTTTCTTTTTAAGTGCAGAACTGAATTCATCTCTGAAATTTGAACATGTCCTGTCTGCTAACATGCATTGATTCAAGAGAATGGTACTCCCTGAACCATACTGCTTTTCTGATCTCATCAATATCTATATACTGTAATTTTTAATAAATACAGTTAAGAAGAAAGCCCCACACTTTCTACAGAAAATCATGTCTCTTCTAGTTTGCAAAGCAGGCTCAGAACTGTAGTTTAAAAGGTTCTTTCAAAGTCAATGGGCCAGAGGGCAGAAGTAGTCCCACAGAAAAATTACACAAAGGTATTTGCTGCTGCTGCCGCTTCTTCAGATTCCCCGCTCGGATGAGGTGCAGCTTTGGGCAGGATTGCAAGAGTTAAAAGTGCCCCTTGGGTATCTCTAACCAACAGCAGAAAAGATAAGTCACCCACGTACACAGGTACATTCTTTTGTTCATAGAATTGAGGCAAGAGAAAGCCAGGAAAAAAGCAACAAATAGCTGAAAAAAAATAAATAGCCAAGCATTAGAGTTGGTAGGTGTGCCTAAGACTTCCAAGCCACTGTGTGATTGAAAAAAATCTGATCTTGAATGGGCATGGAATGTAAATGTATAAATTCCTAAACTACAGGAAGATCTAGAACGTTTCACTGTTGTTTCAGTTAGTGTCTTCTTAAAATAGTGAGCTAAATATAGTTTTAGTAGAAGGCAAAATTTCTTAAAAGGAGAATTACAAAATGGATCACTGTCTTTGCACTCTTTTGTCTAAACAGGTAGTTAAACTGTGTAAAAACTAAGAGCTAAGGTCCAGGAAAAACTACGAGCTAAGGTCTAGCTTAGTGTATAACGTGTAAGTGTTAATAAACTTATTTTCATACAGTTATGAAGGATGTAAATAGACATTCAGACTATGATTGATGATATTTTGGGCATACCAGCTTAATTTGTAAACCAAGTGTCCCAGAAAAGAGTTTTTCAGCAGGATTCTGTAAAGCTAGATAAAGCTAACACATTCTCAGATGTGTTGAACACTTGCCCCAGGAATGTTTAAAAGTGTGCTAGGGAACATATTTTAAATGACATCCATCTTCCTAATCTAGGCATGGTGTAAGAAGTATATATCAATGCTGTCATTTGAGCAAGCACATACAGATTTCCGCTAGGTTTTTTCTTGCAGCAGACGTAACTCAAAACACTATTATCTTACTAATCCAAAGCATAGGACTAGGGACTGATAAAAAAGAGTCAGCTTTATTATTGCTTTAATAACTGAATAAGAGTTTGTATTTGGATAGTTTATTACTAGACTACCCTCACTACTGTAGAAACAAGGAGAATGTGAAGTAGCAAAACATAATAAATTCTATCAGCTGAGACAGCCAGAATAAGGTCTCACTTCATTTTTTTTTCCACCAAAAATTTTAGTATTAAAATGTTTGAAGTACATTTATCAAATCTTCTCTTCTACAAAAAAAAATATATCAGTACATTAGATCTTAAGATAGCTCTTATTTTGTATGGGGCTTTATTCAGGCATTTTCAGTTATAATACTAGTAGCATATTGGTAACCAAGCTAGCAGTATTACTAGAAACTAGTCGGTGGTATGAAAACTGATTTGCAAATATGTCAACAAGGTTTAAACCTGGTGAATCTAGCAAAGGCTGAGTTAAATACAAACACTACATTTAGCTTCAGGAGGCAGCACTAACGTACTAAGCATGCCTATGAAATACATTTCCAATTATTTGGTGTGTTTTATTTTAATCTTCCTTCCCACAGAAACTCAGCAGCCCTTTCCCCAAGGAAGGCTCCATAATTGTTAATTGTGAAGCTTCATTTGGGTGGTTTTGCCATTGAAGGGAAAATAAAAAACTAACCAAAAGTGTACTTTGAGCTGCCAGCATCCTATAAAATGATTTTAAGAAAACACTAATAGAGTAAGATAAAACATTGACATTTTAAGCTGGCAAAGGGAGAGATAAGGTAAGTAAAATAAGAGTTCTGTAAAAAGAAAACGAAAACCCCACACCACTATGGCAAGACCTATTCATCTGATTATATACAGTAAAGGAATGTTCTTGGTAAAGCTCTAATAACGAGAGCTACTTCACTTAAGCTTGTTTGTCAGCCATCTACTCTTGGAAATACATCTAACTATTCCGTACTTCAAAAGCCAACCGGTAGCACTAGGAAAATCTAATCAGCCAATCAAAACTGAAAACATAAATAATTTTAAAGTATACAAACTGGCTGGGGGTTTGCCAATATAAATCATTAGTGTAGCCTCCGTGGGAGCCTTTCAAGTCAAAACTGGCAAACAGAACTCTTAAGAAAGCTGTAAATTATAAAAAAAAAGGGTAATGGTAAGAGACTGAACAAGACCGATATAAACATTTCATAGACATTTCTATTAGAGACTTTGGAAATTATATATTGCCATTGTATCAAAAGGTAAAGTTTTACCCCACATGCTATATTTTTCTCAGGACATACTAATCTCACTTGCAAATAACTTTTTTTCCATCCCCTTGATTTGGAAACGGAAAAAGTAAAGAAAACATGGACACTAGTGAGTTCCTATTTCTTGGATGTTATTCATACCTGGAATTACAGAAAGACAGGCAAGATGGATAGCTGGGACAAGACACTATTTCCATTTAGTGCTTTTCAGTATTCTTCCCCTGTTAATTAAACACAGTTTCTGGACAAACAAGCTCAATCCTCCAGTGTTTCACCACCCTCTCAGCAGGAGGTCTTCACTTTCAGTTGTTTGGATAGCACATACACACACATTTTGTGGCCGGATGAAATGTTGCTAAACATTGACAAGTAACGCATGCATGGATGTTGCAACATGAAATATTAGAATACTAATAACATACTTAATTGCTCCATTAAAGTAAATAAATGCTAGAGTATTACATAATTATTCAGAAATAGGCCCTGCTGCTTTTATAAACTGAAGTCACAGATTAGAATTAGTTTGTTTATAAAGGATGTTTATCTAAAATTAACATCTGTGTGCTAAGAACTGAAATAAAACTGTCGAAGTATGAACAGGGTGAAATCTGGGCCTGCCAGGTCATTTGCATGAAAACACAGTTAAAAGTTTCAAACTTATTCAATAGCTGTTATATTTGAGTGCTTTCATGACACAGCAACTCATTGTAAAATTTTCTTTTTATTATGGCATATCTGTAGCTGTGCTTGTTGAGCTGAAGTCATGCCAGATTTATAGTGAACTATTTGCATTCAACACCTGGGCTTCACGAAAATAACAAAGCTGAACAGGCACTTTCTTTCAGGCTATTTGCACAGAGTAACATAAGCACTGGATATGTAATAATCTACTTCTTCATGACACCTAGCTTCTGAGTCACACATACACATGAAATAAAGGCTGTACCATGACAAATCCTCCTCTTGGAGAGCAAACGAATTGAATATACACATTATTGTTATTTCGCCACATAGACAAAATTTTACAAAAATCAGTTACTTCCTTATTATTGCTGAGACAGACAAAATATTTAGGTGTGGAAGATATACCTAATGCAACGATCAAAAAAAAATCTAATACTTCCTTTATTTGGCAGAATGGTAACTTAGAGGGTTTGTTATATTTAACAAACCAATGAAAAAATTAAGGAGAGCTTAAATTGTGTTGCCACAGTCCATTATGAAGTGCAATTATGAGAAGGTAAAATTATTTCAGTGCAAGTCGTCAGAGAGGCCATTAAGGTGCCATTAAAAGACCATTATAATGTTTAACTTCAACAGCAAAGCTACTTCATTACAAGTCATACCACCATCTTAAGGAGAGAAATGCAATTCTCACCAAAAAGAGGTATTGTAATTCCAAATAACCGCATCATCTTCATATTGGCTCTTTTATTTGCAATTTTAAAGTTTGTTAACCGTCTGCTTTCTTATGTAAGAATTAAGACCCAAGTGGTCCAATTTCCAGATGTGTTGGCACTTACAAGAGTCATTAATGCCAATGGAAGTTGAGGGTAGGGGGTTAAAAAACTTTAAGATTTAGATTGAGTTTGAAAATTTGGACTTTAATCTCTCAATGTTATAGCATCTACTATAACTTACCCTCCTAACTGAAGGAATATTAACACCACTATTAATTTTTGATTAAGCAATTAGCAGTTTCATACACATACTGCATAAGTATGCAGTTGAGAACAATTAGACAATATATTTATGACCACCTGATAAGCATTTGGGTCTGAAAAAATATTGCAAAATTACTTCTACATTCATTAACTACATAGTGAAAATAGCTTCTCTTTTCAGCCTAGAGATTTTCTAACCTTTGCTTCACTTTCCACCAAAGAGATCATTTCCCTCAAAATCAGAGTAAGTTATCCCTGCAGAAAGTTTGGGTTATTTCAGATGCAGTTACAAGGCTAATCTAGCAGTTACCCCAACGTGGCTCTGCCACAGTGAAGTGACTGATGAATAATTTCAAAGACAGGAGATGTGTCAGAGAGAGCTGTCTGGGCCTCAGCATGTTGTGACACAGCAGCACACACGATGCTTACAGAGCGGCATCCTCTCTCCATGCACCAGCACAGCCACATCACGAGTGATTTGCGGCTGACCATGGACCAGACCCGTCTTCCTACGGATGAGCAGAGCTGAATCTAACAGAGGCACCACTCTGGAGGGAGGGGTTCAGGGGAATAGTAACCAGACATTTTGTTACTAAATATGGTTTTAAAAGGGTACTGTTAGAGAATGTGCTATTAAGTGGCGATAATCAACAGCATCTCCAAAAAAAGCAATACTAAAGTAGGTTTCAATCTGCCTCAGTTTCCAGAACTGAAGGAAACCCCCAGTGGGGACACAGACTATGCAGCTACCTTAAATCAACTGTCAAATAATGGGCTTTTCTTAATCACTTTTTATGGATCCCTTAGAAGTAATCTGTGTTCCCAAGATCCAGTAATCACAGACTTAAGACATTACTACTACTACCAAATGATATTTTTAGAGTATCATTACATTATTGAAGTATGATCGCTACTGTGCAAGCTTTGGCCTCTCATTTGTTACAAATGTACTTCAGCTTTGAACCTCTCATCCAAAATAAATGAAAATTGATTAACTTCAACAGTAGTTGATTTTTCAACTCTCATAATTAAAGGTGGAAGGGGGGTGAGACTTGGAACCAGTGCATCTTCCTTGAGGAACAAACTATTTAACACCATTTAGAAGTAAAAAATTTTTCCCCAGACAACTCAAAATACACATTGCAGAGTCAAAGTGCTAAACATCTATATATACACACACTGTTTAAACAATACCTGGAATAACCAGAACCACTTACACACTTAAAATCAGTTATGAGTTTGAACAGTGACAACAGTATTATAAAATAGCATAGACACATCTAGATTCTACAAATAAAAGAGCATCCCATAACATGTTGCACATGCCTGATGTTAAATACCACATTGAAGAGCAAAATAAAGCAACATTCTATTTTTTTAAGTGTCATAATACTTTAAGGATCAATATCTGTTTTAATTCTTAACATCTTTGATCACTATTTAAACAAAAGGTTTTTAAATTTGAAGTAGTGTTTTTAAAGACACGTTTTTAAAATGGAACTTAAGAGCATTTTTAAATGCTGGAGTACTCCCATATTCACTTGAAAATAAAACGTATCTACAGTTCCTTGTTTGAGGGGGTTTTGGGTGGTTTTGTTTTTTTAAAAATGAGTTTCATAACACAATCATGGACCACCTGACTTCAGTTCATTGTTTTGTTGCATCTCAGTGAACATCTAGTTAAGATATGGCACCAAGCTTTGAGTTTTATGGGCACAAAGTTTACTCATGTGCAGTGTGTAGCAAAGAAGTTTGTTTTTTAAACAGGGCTGAGGGCTACAAGTTTCAAATATGCATTTATTTTTAGTATCACAGTGGAATATAAGGCACATTTAAAAAGTGACAAAATCAGTTTCAACAAATTAAATACAGTAGGAGCTACATATCTTACTTTTTTAATGAACAGGACTAGCAGCACAGGTTCCACCCCCACTAAAATATTAAAATTTAAAATAAAATATAAAAATATTAAAATAAGCTCAGTAAGATGATCTTGCTGTTTAAAAATACTTCCAGGGAAGTGGGCAATGAAGAGAAGCACTAAGACAATTCAGTGTTCCTTCAACAGCATCTGATTTTTCTACAGGAATGACTGCCACCCCCGTGGGGGATATAAACTAAAAATTGAGGAGGCATGTTGAACAACCAGAGGACTATCGCATTTTATCACCTATTCAAACTATAATCAAGATGGGCAGTTACGCAGAACTGTGTGAAAAAGCAGCTTCATTTCTGGTAATACGTATTAGAGCTTTAACTCATATGTTGGTTAGAACCTACAAGATAAATCTGTTCAAAACACAACCATTGTGCAGTTGCTAGCATTTTTTATTGGTTACATTTCTTTACAGCGTTAAAGTTGAGAGAAAACTGACATGTTTATTTTCATTACTTTTACGTATTTTTTCTACACTGCCAAGTGAAATTTGAAACTAAAATGTCATTATTAACAAAATTCTCCTGAAACCATTTTATCTTGCCTGCTTGTTTAAAAACTTCAGGGAAATTACACCGATAGACTTTCAAAACACATTGATTCCTTCTGCAAAAGCACATATTTGTTTGTTAGAATGTTTTATATTGCACGTATGATTTTAAAAGACACTAGAAAATTGCAGCCATTTGCAGCATAAATTCGTCACATAATGAGATCAAGACCTCTGAATACACTGATCCTTCTTCCGACTTTTATTTTGGCAGACAGAGTTTTCCCAGTTCTTCTTTGTTCTTAAAAAGGAGAGATTCCAAAAGAATGGAGATGGAAGAGACGCAAGAGCAGTGTTCTTTCCCCTTTTGGAAAACTCCCAGATTTGGGAAAATCTGCTTTTCATTGATATCAGACCCCACTCTAAATATAGCCCTGTTGGCCAAAAGCCCTTTAAAGGCCAGCAAGACACTTGCGGGACAGAAGTGTAGCTGGCAGCAAATACCCTTGGAGAGAGATGCCAGCTCCTCAGACCAGTTTAGCATCCTATGTACTACGTAGCTCCCTTCACTGCTGCTTTCAGCATAAACTCTGCAGTACTGAGACCTTAAGTGAAGGCAAGTGAATTGCTCACATCGCACACAGCACTTGCGCGTCTCTCTAAAAGGCAGGGAAGCTGCAACCTCTGAAAACTATACTAATCTAAACACACTGGGAACTGCAAAAATTTGAACATATATTAAGGTGTAGGATCCATGTTATCATGGATTTGAAGAGATTTGATTCTGGCTACATATTTTAATATCCAGATGAATAATTAATTCAGGACTGCCCACCATGGCTTGTAGTAGCATTTAGTGAAGCTATATTACACAATTAGAAACAAGCTGGAGTGATCTTTACCTTCAGAAAAAGAAATATCAGAGCCACCTGGCAGCAGAGCAACTTTAACAGCTTGATTCGTTTCCACAGAAATAGCCTTATCCTGCAGGAGTTCAGAAACAGAGGTGAAGAGAACGGATGGTTGCAAGCCCACTGTTCGATTAAGTTCTTGCAGTAAAGGTCTTGAAGTAAGAGCAGATTTTTTCCATTTCCCAGCGTGGAATACAGTTTGAGAAATACAACGAGCAGACTGATTATTTAAGTGACACTGAGGGTAAGACTAAACTTCGGTTGTAGCAGAGAGAACTTTGTACTAGAATCAGTTTAACCAGGACAACAAGAGAGCATTGAAAAAGGTAATTTATTTTGATAGCTTATTTAAAATTATACCTGATATTTTTAAACTGTGCTGAAGAATACACCTAGCCTGAAAGCTACGGGGATAAACTTTGGTTGAGGTCTTTTCAAGATTTTTCTCCATTAAGATGTTATTTAGCAGGATGGATGTAAAATATAGGAGCCTCCACTTGTTCCAAGTTATACCAGGTTCACGCAGACTAAGAGTCTTTCCTATTTTTCTTGTGGAAAACATCCTGCTTTATAACAATTGTTTGTACTATTACTGAGCTATTAACAATTTTTACGTGTCTCTAAGAACTGGGGAAAGTAATGGGGAAAGCGCACACGCAGTTTATGGTCCAAGTGACAAAGGTCTTTGGGTACAAGGTTTGGTCTCCTGCTTCCCCTCGAACAAGCCGCTATGTATGTTGTGAATATTATGCCTTCTAACACACACATTGAATTGTTGCATGTAAATTGGAAGTGTGTACTTCCTATGTAAATTAAAGAGCCTCCAGACAACAACTCCCGAGCACAAAACTGCCTTTCATAATACTCGCTGACAATTCCTCTTAGGGAGATCAGCACAAGGTGCAAATCTCTCTGCTGCAGGAATTCCTGCTCAGGTGGGTCTCCGCTGGATGGCTGAAGGAAAATTTTATTCAGAATGAAGTCTGTGAAAAATACTGTTAAATCCTGGAAGCTGAATAACATCACAAAATTAATAACATGGTGAGATACAAGTGATTACATTAAGGATGTTTGCATTTCTGGCCACCCACAAGGAGCGTCTCTAGTCTTTGGAAGTGTAGGAGGCAGATGCCCCAAAGACCTCGGGATTTCTCAAAGGTTCACATTTGGCTCCCAGGGTGTTCAGTGCCTCCTGTAAGATCTGCTGACTCAAAGCGAACAATTTGCACCACAGATGGGGATGGCTGTCTTCCACAGAGCCTAGGTTTTCTTTAATGTGTGCAGCAGCGCACACAAAAGATACTCACTCCCTCAGCATACTCCTGACATTTAAATGCAGTAGAGATGATCCTGCTCTGCAGTAGCTATCTAGGAAACAAGCCAATTGTAAAACAACTTGCCCATTTGTAAAATTTTTTTTTTTTTCAATTCATCCAAACACACACCACAACTCAGTTTTCTTCACACAGTGCAGCCATCACCATAACTATTCCTTGGCCCACTGGTGGGGCCCTGGACAGTTGCAGGGCTGGTAAGCATGCCAGAAAGCTTACTGTGACCGACAGACGTCTTGCCTTCCCTTCCAGCTTCCCCCATGTTACAGACAAAAATATTTCACTTCCACATTTGCCTCCAGCATGCTGGGGCCATTGCACTGATTCCTGCTCTTCACATCTGTGTGTCTCTACCCTAAAGAGACAGGTACAGTTTTGGTTTTGTTTCCCTAGTTGGTAAAGACCCCACCAACATTACGCCAACTGTCTCAGGTTAACTGAGACTTGACTAATTCACAGTAATTTTAGCACAGATGTACAACATCGGCTGTGTCATCCTATTTTCTTTTTAAGTATATTCACTTTTCAAGTGAAGTGATTACAGCAGCTCCTCTTCTCCAAGCAATTTACACAACGTCAACATGCATCATTAGAATATTTAGAATTCTTTTTTTTTTGAGGGAACTCAAGTATCTACATATTAACAGCTTTACATAAAACAAAACTGATTAGCTTTTGTTATTTGTCCTTTGCATATCTATGCAATCCATTAGACAGAAAGGGGCCTGGCATTCATATGACAAATAACAGAAGATTGCAGATATGTTTAATATTCCTCTTTGTAATATAGTTCAGTTCCTATAACATCATTTAGATTGCCCCACAGAGTTTCTGTACTTTGTACTTTATAACATTTAATCTCTCTCCTGCGAAATCTTGAAGAACAACCTATTACATAAGTCAACCCAACGGTAAGTTACTGACAATGATTTCATGAAGGCCTTCATCCCAAAGGGCATTGGTAGGTAATTTGCAAACCTAATGTACATCTAGTCAGCAGAGAGGGTTTTCTATGTTCGCTTACATTCCTATAATGTAGTACAGTGATACAGCCAACCTGAAGTTGAACAAGAGATCTTTCACTATATTTTTCATAAACACAAAGCAGAACAGTTTGCATCAAATTTTAAGACTCAAAAAATAACCTTGAAAGAACAGCTAGCTAGTTCTTTCACATCCTCCAAAAGACTTTGATAAATAGCCTTTTCTTTACTAATACATTAGGGGGCTGTTTACTTTAATAATAGTTTTAATACAGCCTCAATATTAATTTAAAAAAAAAAACCATGTTTTTTTTTTCTTAAAGCTGATAAACATCTAAAAACTGTGTACTTACTTTACCTGGCTATCACATGATGAGAAAAATGATAGCAATTTAAGATACAAGCTGTGCCTTAAAGAGGGATTATTATTGCTGTAGTTTAAATGTTTCAAAGCTGTTTTCCATATGTAACTGAATTTTTAAATTTAAACTAGTAATACAGCTCAAGTGACAAGTCCTGCTATAAAAGTGTGGGTGAAAGCATTTATAAATACTCAGAATTGTACAAGTTAAAAAGTATCTACTATATTAGTCTATAGCAATACTTTAGAAATTAAGTAAAAAAACTTGCAAAATTATTGTGGTTTTGTCATATTAAGGAGAGAGTATTACTAGCTTTCATTTTACAGCTGGTATAAGAGCATACCTTTGAAGCTGGAAAAGAAAATAATAATACTCCATACTAAAAATCTAGAACCAGGTTAAAAAAAGCCCAGCTTTTTCCTGTTTGAATGTTGACATGAAACCATGAAGCAATGGCAATGTAGAATTATCAAGGAGTAGACACGAACATACTGACACAAACATTGCCTGGCATTTACACAGGACCCAATTAAGTTATTTTTAACTATATAAGCAAAAGTAGTATTTAGATATTTGTACGATTACGCACCACTGCCCCTCCTACACATTTTTTTCCTAAAGCCTGATGAACACACTTCATTTTAGCAAGCAATAATGCATAATAATTTTATTCTATCAGTACAGACTGCCCCTGGCTATATTCATGTAGTGCCAGCCTACACAACCATCACATCAGTGCAGTGGTACCATGAGACATCCCACTGTTAACGTCACCCCAGAGGAATAACTACTGATCTCATGAGGGCATCACACCAACCCTGCTCTGCAGCTTTGGGCACCCAAGCTGGCTTGATTGCTCTGTGCAGTGCAGCACTGAAACATGCACATAAACCCGAAGTAACTTCCATCATAGGTCCCAGGGTGCTTGACTCCTTGGCACTACCACAATACAATCTCACATCAAGTAGAATTTGGTTCAGCATTTCTCACTGCTGTATGACACACCTATAGGAAGTGTTACTTCACTACTGCAAGTCATTGCATTTACTTCACTATCACTATGGAACTAGAGAATGAATAATTTAAAAATTAAAAGTTAATGTAAATATTGTGGGTTTGGGTTACTTGGAAATTCTAGTAGCATTACAGGCTTCTGCATATTAACAAAACTTTAAGGAGATTAGTGACCAGTTTTGAACATATTTTTCAGGAATATTTAATTGCTATTTAAGCACATTAAAATGAACAATTTCTAAAATAAACAATCATGTCAGCAGCTGCATATCAAGTTTTTTGATAAACCAGGCTCTGTGCTGAGATACCCAAAAGCAGATTTCTCATCAGTCCTTACAAAGAAAAGAGGAGGGTCCTGCATGTATAATGGTGGGAAGAAAATTAAGCAATAAGTGTTATTTTGCTTCAACCCATTTGACATAGCAGACTTATGGGTGAAAGCTTTTTGACATTCAGAACATTACCATTCAGTTAGAATGGGTCTATAATGTTCTCCAAATACTTAAAATCAAAACCTGTTAGTTGTGAAAAGCTTGTTTTCTCCAAGTCATTCTACAACTGAAAAATTATTATTGGGAAGTTTCCCCAATGAAGTGCTTACCACTTCCAACACTATTTTCACATAACACGTTGAAGACCCTTCCACAATCAGATCCATATTATTATTTCGGCTTCCTATCACTCAGCTGCTTCTCCATCTGTGTTGCCATCACTAAAATACTTTTACCACTCCAAACAATATTCATCACTTCCTTGGTTATGCCTTCATGTACCTGCAGTTATCTTCACTCCCACTGCACAAAGCACAGATAATTAGTTTAATTAATCTTCATGACTGTTTCTAAAATTTAGTAGCTTTTCTTGCTGTTCTCTGAATTAGCTTAAAATTCGTGTCCGAGAATTCAAACATCTGTTTAGCATGTTGTAAGTGCTGTCACAAATTAAAAACTTCGTTGTAAAGCATTTAATATACTTTACAGAAAAAGTTTATTATGAAATACAAGTTATACATTATTACCAGGATTTCAGTGGGCACCTCATTCACACAGATGAATGAAGTGTGCAGGCAAAGAGAATATCCAGTCTGTAAGTATGACTAATTGACAACAGAAGTTTTATGTTAATTTAAAGCTCTTTTATATATATAAAAAAATATATATTTTAATATATATATACACACACAAGCACATGTAAAGTGTGCTGCTGCAAACAAGGAGACTATCATAATTGAAGAAAGATTTATTTTTTAAGGGAAAAAGCTTGAAGGGAATCCTTTGACATTTCAATTAAGTTTCTACATGAAAGGCAGAGAAGAAAGATGGAACAAGGAAGCTGGAAACTAGAACACAGGGAAGATTTTCTAGGATTTATGAGGGGTTTTTTTGGTTGCAATGTAAGCTATCTTGGGTTGTATAATGCTCTTTGCCAAGAAAAGCCATCCTTACAGAGAGAAAAACATACTGAGCATAGGCACTATGACTGAAAAAAACCCTTCTGGTATTATCTTAAGCCATATTTCTTTAGCTGAAGATGTCAACACACCTTTGTAACAACTCATGATGGATCTAGACTGCCAGTCTAATTTGCTACTGCTTCTCTCTTCTTATCCTGCTTAAAAAAAAATAAATCAATCAACTGCTTGCTTTTTTTAAAAAGAAAGAAAATAGTATATACAGCATGGTTCAGATGTTAAAAGCACTGCCCAGGTGTACCGGAGCAAACGGAATGGAATAACTGATTCTCCATGCAGCAACGCTCAAGGTAAAAAGTACAGAGGGCCTAAGCAACAGTTACACTTTAAGAATGAGTTAAGTAAAATCTGTTTTTTGTACTGCTAAACCTTTAGAAGCAAAGTAAAATTTTCACAGTGGGTAAGAAATTCCAGAAACATAAGTACTACCTTGAGTAATTATTGTTAATTAACTAGCAATGAGGCACTATTTCCAAATGTGACATTTAAAGCACATAATGTGATTGTGAATATTCACAAAGATAATTAAGTTCATCTGCTTCAAGTCCTTGATTTCAGCACATCTGAAAACACCTCTTAAACTATCATTAGACCTGTAATCAAGTATTTTGTTGCTCAGGAAAATTGGATACCTTTGCTTACCTGCTAATATAGTGATATGTGTTCAAATACAAGTGCATGGCTTTTGTTAAGAAACTCTCCTTCAGGCAAAAGCTGAGAAAAAACACACTTTGTTTTCTCAGAAGAGACAGTTAAAAATAAATTCCTCACACCATCAGATGGAAACAAACAAAAAAAAATGACTGAACTTCCTTAACTGAACTCAAGATCCCAAGACTGACATGGGGGATACTGCCTTGAAAGTATTCATCATCAAGCCAGGGGTACCACTACTGTGCATACTAAGGTTATTATCCACATTAGGTTGTATACTTTCTTCCATCTTATTTACAGCTAAGTCAAATTCATTACAAAAAGAACTCAACCAAATTACAGGGATGAAATACAATCTATAATGCAAAAATGTGAAAAATCAGAAAGTGCATTGGCATGATTCTGTTGGGGAAAAAAGTTACAACTATTACTGTCTTCAGAGAAGGAAGGAGGCTTTGATCATCAACACTGATCTTGGTCTTGACCAAGACTTCTTGGAGAAATAAACCCTGAATATAGGAAAAAACTGACCCCAAGAACAGGGTCTCAAAACAGTCATGCCTTGGTATTTTATCCTTTATTCTTCTAAGAGTAAAGAAAGCTTCTTTCCACTAGAAAAGAGATTGATGAATAACATGCTCCAAGATGGAGAAGAACCATTTAGGCAGCATTCCAAGATACAATAGATTAAGTTTACTCTGTTGCTCTCCAATTATTTGACACATAGGATTTTTAATCAGTCAAACTAACAGTGTGAATAATTGCATGTTATAAGGATGTCCTACTGGTCTGTATCTCTCAACCTAGTTTGACTAGCAGTTTTACTCTCTACCTGAAGAGTCTCTCCTGATGGAAGTTCTGTCAAGAATTATGTTTGGAGAGAAAAATAAGGTGAAATCTTTCTAAAAAAAAAGAAAAATAAAATGTTCTGAAAAAGCGCGTAGCGCCAAGAGACTCCTGACCTTGTCTAAAAGACAGTTCCTGCTGCTGCTTAGCTGTGTAAGTGCATATTTACTGTTCTGCTTCAAAGGTGCATCGCAAGCACTGGAAATGCCGACTGCCCGGAGAACAGAGAAGGGTATGAGACGCTCCATGCTGCAGGTCATTAACCCCCAAGTCCATACCCTGCTTATAACAGCAGCCGGCTAGACTTTGCCTGGGAGGATGTCATCCTCCAAGAAAGCATTGGTCCTTTTCTCATCAGTGAAAGGACAGTACCTGACCCCAAACAGCACACACATCTCAAGACTCCCACTTCCAGGTTTGGGAAGAACTTCCTCAAGAGATTTACATGTTACCCACCCTGTCCAATATCTGTTTTCTTAAGCTGCAAATGGACTGAGAAAGCAAGAAAAAAAATGTTTATAAAGTCTCTGGAGATTAACAACAGTGAGAATTAAGACCATGTTGCTGTACTCCTACACACTTTTATCTGAACTTGTGAACCAAACTAGTCAATAAAATCACAACTGAAGTTCTCCAACAAGTGCTCAAGGCACGTTTCAGAAAAAAACAACCTTCTCAGTCTTATCAAAAAAAAGAAATACAGTGGAGGACTAAAACTGAGCATAGATCTTTCTTGTCCCTCTCTTTATTCTGTGTAAGAACACAAAAAATACTGTTGAAACACTTTCTTGCAGTCAAAATTCAGTAACAGTGACTTTTGGAAAGTTTCATGAGAATTACTTCTGTTCCCATATAAAGTGGTCAGCAGAATAAAATGGGCAGTGGGAGGTTACATTACACTAACATTACTGAATGTAAATGGTTAGCCTAAAGCAAGCCAGGTTGCCAAACAGGCATTAATTGAAGGCCAGCTGCCATAGTACATGTCCTCAAAGGTACCGCAGATTTTACCCCCCCAAAGCAGCTGGGCACTCTCCAAGAGGTACTGCTTTTTAGAACAATACAACCAGGGAACAGCAGGAATAAATAAGAAGCAAAACTATGTTGTTAGTATTGTTCTCCTATTTTATTTCTGTGGAAGTATGACAAGACAATGCCTTTTGACATTTCAGGGGAATAAATGTCTATGTTTCAGATGCTCATCGCTGAATTTACAGCAAATTAAGAGGGAAGCAACATTTTAAAACATGTTTTTCAACTGAATTCATCTGCTCTACAGAGATAGTATGATGGCATTAGACCATATACATCATAACCTAACATGTAGATTACACATGCTATTTTCTCAAACCATTTTAAAATCCAAATGAAATACTCTGAATTACTGCAGAGATTTATACAAAAGGAGCCTAGAATTTAACACCCTATGTATTACGCAGTCCAAATGAAGCATCACAAATTCTCAACCAAAATATCCAATATGAGTTACAAGAACAGTTGAGGCAAATCAGACCAAACAGTAAGATGCATACAGTCAGAGACTTCATCTGATATTTTAGTCATCTGTACCAATCAATCTTTTTAGCTAATTCCCACTATTTGCAAAAGAGGTATGCTTACCAAGTGCTGAATAATAAGGCAAGCTGCCAAGGGAAGGAAAACAAAAAGGAAAAACAGAAAAAGAAAAAAAAAAAAGAGAGAGAGAGAAAAAAGATAACTACCTATTAAAAAAAAAAAAAGTATTTTTTACTCTGAAGACAAGCAACCTTTACATCACAAGCAAAGCTCACAAAAAGGCAATTTGTAACTAAGTATATATATCCAGTAAAGGATACTTAAAATCACTGGTTACCAGCCACTCTATCCTTCTCAACAGCAAAGTGTTTCTGCCATCAATTGCTACCTTGTTCTTTATCGTGCAGAAAGATTCTGGGATAATCACGCCTGAAGCTAATCACAAATTCTCCATAAACCATTGACTCTAAGGAAGACGTTCATACAGATCACATTTTCAGCCAGCTAAAAGTTATGAGCGTGACTAGGTTTTTCTTACCTACAAAATAGCAATTGTACATTCATGCTGGGCAGACAGTGCAAGAGAAGTAACTTCCCACACACACCAAAATAAAGGGAAGAATTCCCACCTATTTTGAAGTTAACCTTCAAGTGTTTTGTGACTAATCATTGTAATATGGCTAACCCTGTGGATGTACCTCAAATGGTAAGTTCCTGGAAAATGAAGAAATGAAAAGAAGTTACAATATACTTATAAATCAGTTAGTGATTTAGGCTAGGATTTGTTGTACAATATGAAAAATGGGAATTATTTTAGCAGAAGGTGAAGCCAAGTATGGCAGAGATGCTTAAATCCCCACCCCAGTTGTATACTACATATACTAACATTCTGGCTTGAGAAACAGAATACACAAAAAATTTACTTCAGATAAATTATCTACTTCGTACACAGTATAAGGTATATTTGGGATGACATGGTTAAAGCAAAGCAGTCTGATGCACATATTCAAGTAATTCAACAGAAACCAATAAATAATGACAGGTAGCTGTTAAGAATTACTTTAAAACCACTAAATTTTCTACTGCTGAACCTATATGGGAGAAGAACAACATGGCATAAATTTGGCAGTTTCTCATCGACTTCACAGTGTAATAAGTGTGTTAAGAATGATATAAACGTGTTCAGAACACCTAAAAGCACAATCACAGTAGTGGTTACTAGTAGTTAGTATTCATGCCCAAAAAACACTTCAGCAATCAATATCTTACCAGCAGGCAAAGGAGAAGTTCCAATGTATTACAACTCCCCAGGAGATAATTAGCTAAATTACTATAGCCATTTATTAAATAATCTGATTTTCCCTTCACTTCTATATATCATATTCATTAGCATCAATCATTTCCCCAAGTCCCATACATTTATGCTCTATTAAAAGCGGGGATTCCTCATAAGTGTTTTAACACCTCAATTTCAGACTTACAGCACTTTGGAGACAAATTGTGTCCTCAGTTCCTGCAGATAACTAAGGACTGGATGGATGCATACACAAAAACATATCCCACAGCTACTTGCATCCCACAGACTTTGAACATCCACTACTAGAGTAAGAAACACTGTTCTGTTCAGAACATAAGTACGGTCTTAGCAACTGTACACCCCAGCTTCTGAAATGCTGTATCTATTTGCTGTTAGCTAATGACTTATTTCTGAAAACAAGAGGGAGAAGACCAACACTGACCAACTCTTTTAAGTTGTTTGGGTTTGTTTTTTTTTTTCCTTAAGCTTCAGTTAAACAGTGGCTAATCAAAATTCAGAACATATCTATTTGTACTGTACTTCAATATTATCGTACTTTTTTAATATAAAATTGTGAATCAGCTAAGGCCACTCATGTGGCTTGATATTGATATATGTACATATATCAAATCAGATAACCATCTCTTCAATTCATACAGTCAATAAAAAAAAATAAGCACAAACACAACAAATTAAAAGGAGCAATTTAAGCTGTGTCATTCTTGCACATTATCCACCTGGAGAACTTGACACAGCAGGGACAACAGCTACGGACAAGCTCGGCCAACCCAACCATCAGATGGGTGGTGGCTGTTCTCCAGCACAACACAGCCAGATACACCGTAAGTAGGTGCACGACTGGCAACGTTTGTGCAATAGCACAGAGTAACACAATCTATTGCTACAACAGTTCTAAAAATAGTGGTAAACAGTTGTACTTAAGGACAAATTTCTATCTGTAAGAAATAACCTAATCCAAATTTATGGGCAAATTCTGTCCCATTCCCAATATTAACTAGGTGGCTTTCTTATTTTAAGAAGTAGTTATTGCAGCCTTATGGCCCACACTGATTTGAAGTAATATCTAACTATGAGGGGCAGTATACAGTTTGTGATTTAGAACAGCTATCTGAAAACCTGAACTTTAATGAATCTTGCATTCATTTATCGGTGAGCCTGGACAAGTAACATTTTCTTTACAACTCTTCATTCTTTCAATTAGAAAATAAATTATTATTCCCAAGGCTATTGACAATGTTAATAACTGAGGGGGGGGAAGGGATGAAAAATCCTAGGCTATGGAACATATGCTATGGAACATATAGATGCAGTCCTAAACCCACAGATGCCAGTGACATAACCCAGTCTTAAACATGAGCAGAACTAGGTATTTAATTATGAAAATAAACTATTAATTATGTCAAGCAGCTATGTGTTTTGCTGGCAATGAGGACATTCATAACTAGCACTATTTCAACACTAGCAAGCAGAGTAAGATTGAACTACCTAATTAATTTTAATTTCTTTTGCATTGTTAACATAGTGCTAGCTTTAACATATCTGACAAGCTTTAACGTGTTTATAATGACTATGTCATCCCTAACAGCCATCCTTTCCATAGAGAACCAGCTGTGCCCCTTCCTCAGTATATAACAATATACAATTCCAGCCAGCGGTCACAATGCTCAGAATGAGAAAAATTCTTTTAATGAGGAAATTGTAATCTGGAAAAAGACAAGAAGACTAGAGAACAGGACAAATTCCAAAATCTGCCTTCAGAAAGCGAGGTGTTACACAGTTGGCACATATACAACATATAAGCACATGCAGTCTTTACTATCTGTCATGCCCAATATCTTTAATCTATTAACCAACTGAAACATTTGAGAAAGGTGGAGTTTCTATAACTACATTTTTAGATGTGTCCTAGACGAAAATCGGCAGGTTTATTTAAATAAATAAATTAATACATAAGTAGCCTCCACAAGCACACTGACGGTAAAGCTCAGTCACAATATCCCAACCAGCCGGTCAGCCAGCACGTATGTACTGGAAGAGCAATCAAACGCAGTTCCAGACTAGACATAAAATGCTTTTTCTTTGAAGAGGGAGGATTACTGCAATGAAACATGGTATGTATGATAAAGGACAGTAAGTCATTAGTTCCATAGTAGTGAAGCAACTTCTCTAAAGAACAAGGGGTTTTTTAATGTTTCTTTCCCTTTTAATTTAAAGGGAATCTATAACTAACAGTTGTCTTTATAGCATAAATATACAGCAAATGTCATTAAAGTTCTTTCTATCAGGCTTCATCTAAAGATCAAGTGTCAACAATCTTTGGTACACTCACTGATATTATGACCTTAAAGATACAGCTATTTCACACATGCTAAAAATAAAATCTGCTTTAAAAAAGCAAGGACATGAACATCCTGGAAAGAATTGAAACTTCAGGCAAATTGTTTCTACTCCTGATGCTGGATAAATCCTACACAAGTAATCTCTCTCCAGAACCTGAAAAAGTAGAGCAAAGCTTCTCAAAAATTTGTTTCCTTGACGACATCGACAGATCAAGAGAGGTAAGGAATCGAAGTCATAAGATGCCTTGTAGCTTTGTTAGCAGATTTTTTAAAATATATATATATAGGAGCATGTGAGATGCATCTATAAAACTAGACTTCTAGAAAAGAAGCAGTTAGACTGGTGTTATTTATATTTTTAAACAGCAAAAATATTCAGAAATTCTCAACTGTTAAAAAAGATTGAGATACTCCCATAATGTATCACAGTCACTTAAGAACTTAAAACTACTCTAGCTCACTCTTTTCCAAGCACCAAAATCTTGACTTTTGCACCAGCAATCTTACTGAAACATCCAGGAGGGGGATAACACCGTCATACATTTCTCCAATCTCAGGTGACTTTCTGACGTTAGACCACACAGCAGCTGCCCACAGAGATCCTACGCAAAATTGGAGGCCTTAATTTATGACATTATCAGTTAGGCTTCATTAGAGACACTACTTCATTGACATCTCTAGCCCTGACTTTTTCTTCCCTAGCAGGCTGGCTATGCTGGGGGAGGACAAGGTTGCTTATTTCTCTGCTACAGGCTACTTCAGAGACACTTAGGAAACAGCTGGAAGAGTTCTCAGTAGAAAGGGAGTGCAGATTTCGGCCATTCAGGACAGATAAACGCTTAATATTCTTGATATTTCTGTAAGTAATGACACAAGTAACCAAAACACTTTTTAGGTAACATGAGGAAACAGAATCCTTTCTTCCACACCATTGTTAAGGATATCCAAAAGTCACTCTCCGTCCTTTTGGATTTCCACACCACGAAAGGTTTGTGAAATAACACTGCCACAACAGCCATGTACCTCATGCATCTCACTTGTGGCCACTTTGCACCTATTGATCAATGTCAACCAAATTTCACAGAGGTCTCCGTATTTTTCCTTCAAGGCTTAATCAAGCTAAGCAGCTGAATAAAAGCAAAAGATACTGCAGAAGCCCCAAAGGAGAGAGAAATTGAAGAGGATCTACAGCCAACCTCAAGATACCGTGAGGCTCCACTAACTCTACTGCTCTTGCAAGAACTTTATTTTCTGTATTTTTCTTTAAATAATTCCCAGTTTTGGGGGGAAACACATGTATATTAGCTGTGCCAAGAAATGTCCATCTTCTCCTGCTCTTCTCCCCAATAGCCACATCCTCTAGCATGGCCATAAGGCAGTCAAAAATGCTTTGCAAGACCACTTGGGGCACTACTCTAGTAGTCTTTAAGAAGATTCTAATTCAGGAGACATTTCCAAGTGTAAAGAAAAACTAATGCCCTTACAGAACTGAAAACCTAACCCAGAAGCTGAGAGGTTCACTGCATTTTTGCCCCTTTTTTTTAAATGTCTCTTTTCACACAAGTGTTAAGATAAATTCTAATCCAAAGCAGCACTGAATTTAGTTCTTGTTAGCGAAGAAGGAAAGAAAACAATGGCCTATCAAACAGCATAGAGATTAGGATGGTGCTATTTATACTCAAAGAAACATACTCCTTTGAAAAAATCCTCTGAGGCACAAGAGTGTGTCAACTACTAAGAACATAATAAAAATTATACAAGTCATCGCCAGCTGTGGCTTCTGAGAAAGTGAACAAAGGCATTACAAGGATTCCTGTTTCCTTGACAACAGCATTGCTGGAAACAAGAAAATAATTAAAAAAATACATCTCTGTGTAACAGTGAGCTCTAAACGTATCTAGGTATTAACCTACCAAATGTGGAACAACCCTTACCCGCACATACCTTTGGGATGAAGAGACCAAAATCCACTACCTTCATGAACTGTTCTTTGCTGACTTGTGTCAATGGTTTTTGCAGAACAATTGTGTGAGAGCTAGCTATTACATTGTGACCTGTATTATCATCTAGGCATAAGCACAGTCAGAAGCTTTCATTGATGGTCAAGCACATTCCTTCCTGCATGATGTTCCTTTTCTTAAAGTAAGCATTATGGAGAATACTTCTCTTTGAAGCGTATGAAATAATTTTGTTAGAAAAAGATCAAGGTGTAAAAAGAAGCCCTTTCAGCACTCAGGAAACTGGTATTACTGTGTATATATCTATCAAATAACAAGTGTACTTCCATCTTAATAATCAGCAAGCTTAAAGTCCTTGGAAAAAATATACATAGTTCTAAATACACAAGGGAAGGTGGTCAGAACAAGGCATCATAAAGAAAAGTCAGCTTCAGTATTTCAGAATAGCCTATTTAGTAGCCTCTTCAACAACAGCCTCTTCAACAAGAAAATGACAATGCTTTTTTCACATGTTTAGGTAAGCAGCACACAGTCTCCAGAATCTGAGCATTTTCTTGCCACTTCCAAGACAATGGGGAGAACTTGTTGTTATTTTTAAAATACAGTATTAAAAGCATACCAACATCAGACAGGTCTTTTTTAAAATGTTTCAGTTGAAGTGGAATACATGTATTAAATAGGATGACTCCCCAAATTCTTGTCTTATGCATCAGCTACAGTTAAAAGAGCACTGCCACAATTAGATTTTAAATATGAATTGCGATACTTTTGGTACTAGCAGCATGATACCTAATGCTGTTTAGTGAACAGTTTGAATCTAGCCTAGCAGCAACAGGGCTAGAGCCATTTGACAGCTACACATGAGTTTATAGGAAATATGCTGGCAGCTTAAATTCATTCCTTCAGAAACAGACATGCATGTGACAGAACAACAAGAAACACTGCCTATTTCAAGTGCATTGTGTGCAGAATGGTTGAAACCAGAAACGTTATTGTTACTGAGGCAGGAGTAACAGCAGTATCTAGGAAATCTGTATTGCTACCATCAGTGCTACACACATTACAGGGATGAATGGAGGCTATCATGTTCCATCGCCTTCACTCTGATACAACAGCATCAAGAATAACAAATTCCTGGAATATACTACTATGCTATCTTTCTCCTAACGAACACACGGCCACAAGAGAATAAAAGGTTTTGAAAATATGAATAAAAATGGTATTTCTTGTAGTACTTGATACACTCCAGGAAGCAAAATCTGTACATTACATTTGACCAGTATGAGTAATATACCACTCTAGATCTAATGATCACAAGAGAGTCTCATAACTGGAGAAGTATCTGGAAGAGATCTCTTGAGGTAGCAAGTTACAAAGATGAACTGCTTTGGAGCTCAGAAATCCCCTGACTTAAAAACAAGCAGAGACCAGAAGAGGACTTAAAGGTGCCATAAACCTTTGACTTTTTCTCTAGGCATCTACTTACGGACTCTACTAGAGACTGGCCACTGGGCTAGACAGAGCATTGCTCTGAACCAGTACGGCTGTTCTTCTGTTCTTAATCATGAGCAGCAGGCAACACCTCTGTTCAACAGGCTGACGTTATTAAACTAATTTTAAAAACTTTTACTTTCTTTGTATAAATTCAGCTGTGCCTAAATGGAGATACAATTCAAATAGGCAAATAGGGAACAAAATGCATAAGAAAAACTTCCAACAACATGTTACAACACAAGTCATCCCATCAAAGTGCTATTAATATAGATTTTGCATACCGAAGAATCACAGTACTTTCTTCCCTTGATCCTGTTCATCAATGGAGGGTGAAAGTGCTGAAAATGAAGAAATACTTTGCAACAAATAGAACACCTGCTGTGATGCTCTAAATAGAAAACCAGGAACACAGAATTAAAAGTTTACAGATGATTATATAAAGATGTTACCTTGAGTTAATCTTAAGACAAAAATAGGAAATACAGAATAATGATTATGAGAGGCTTGAAGTTATGAACAATTGTTAAAAAGCTAACTCCAGCACAAGTAACTAGTGAAAATGTTTACATCTCTGTGGCTGTATTCAGTTAGTTACAAGATCTTCCAAATAAAAGACACTAACAATGTGAATGTCATACAGTGGTTTCTGCAATTGGTAAACATCTCTTTCAAGAGACAACTTTTTATCTACCCTGCTACCTAAGGTAAACAGCTGTATTCGGTGGTAACCTGTGATTTTGGATTCTATATTTGGGGTTCTAAACTAGAAATACCTAAATAAGGTCTGATGTTCAGAAAGTGTTGAATATCCACA